>NC_065921.1:45205780-45394092 GCF_024586455.1 Bactrocera neohumeralis
TGGGTGCAGACCCATTAAATTGAAATAGGGGTTATTTTATTGGGCCCGTTCCAGAAAAGTTCTGGCCGGGGTTAAAAAAACCCCCTTTTATCGTGGAAAACATATTTCTAACCGAACATCTGAAATATTGACCAAGTAGGATAAACCCGGCGTTGGAACGCTGCCCTTTCCTCGGTTTAAAAAAATTTAAAACCTCTGCATCTTCCCCCCCCCCTCTGGGGGTTCCCCGGGGTTCAAGTTTTGGGATTCTTCCCCTAAAACCCTCTGCTGTCCCCTTTGCCCCAAAGTCAAAAAAAAATCGCCCCAATCGAAAACCCTGGACGACACTGATCCCCGAACGATTTTATCTTTTCCCCGAGTTCGGGGGTTCCCCTATATGCTAAAGTTTCGGGAAGGGGTTTAAAACCGGGGAAAGCCCCCTTTCCCCATTGCGATAAATTAGCCCAAAGATTTTTACAAGCAAGGTCGCCCCTTTCGCATAAATCAAACCCCCTACTTCCCCCGCGAAAAAAATTACTAAGAAAATCAAACCCTTATTGATAAACAATTGGGAAAAGGGGGCCAATTCCCGGGTGTTCCCAAAGGTTTTGTTTTTGTAAAAGAATTGATAATCGGTTTCTTTCCCCCAAAAAATTTCATTTTTTTAAAATACCGTTTTTTTGAAAATTTTTACCCCCTTATCATCTTTTGGCAAATGTTTATACTCTTTTAATATAAAAAATTCAGAGGGGTTAAAAAATGGGCGTTATTTTGGGGGAAAAAAAGGGGGTTGTTAACCGATTTCACCCATAACTCATTGCATGTGTCATCAGGGTGTTAACAAAATATTATATACCGAAATTCATTGAAATCGATAGAGTAGTTCCCGGGATATGGTTTTTGGTCCATAAGTGGGCGACGCCACGCCCATTTTCAATTTTAAAAAGCCTGGGTGCAGCTTCCCTCTGCAATTTCTTCCGTAAAATTTAGTGTTTCTGACGTTTTTTGTTAGTCGGTTAACGCACTTTTAGCGATTTTCAACATGACCTTTGTATGGGATGTGGGCGTGGTTATTATCCGATTTCTTCCATTTTTGAACTGTATATGGAAATACCTGGAAGAAACGACTCTGTAGAGTCATTGACATAGCTATAGTAGTTTTCCAGATATGTACAAAGCTTAGTAGGGCGGGGCCACGCCCACTTTTCCAAAAAAATTGCGTCCGAATATGGCCCTCCCTAATGCGATCGTTTGTGCCAAATTTCACTTTAATATCTTTATTTATGGCTTAGTTATGACACCTTATAGGTTATCCACATATTAATGCTCCATGCCGAACATCGCCTCATGCAACACATGGTTCGCCAAGAGTTGTATATACCCCGACTTAAGCCCCAAATAAAAAAGTGCATTTTCATGTGCAAAATCTGCACTATGCATATCCACCTGAACGCTGCAATTTTGCTCTGCCTTTCACCACTACAGGTGTAGATTTTGCTGGGCCTTTTATGATAAAGGCATCCATGCTAAGGTCTCCTACCCTCATGAAAGGCTATGTGGCTGTTTTTGTCTGTTTCACGACAAAAGCAGTACACCTTGAGCTATGTACGAATCTGACGACGGAGGCTTTTCTGGCGGCTTTTGCTCGTTTTGTCGGACGACGAGGCTTTCCATCAAAAGTCATGAGCGATGATGGTAAAACATTTATCGGAGCCCAAAGAACCACAGAAAAACAATTTGTGGATTTCATGAAACAAGTCTCACCGGACATTGTACAAAAATATGCTCCCCAAGGTATCAATTGGCAGTTTATCCCCCCAAGCGCTCCACATATGGGTGGCTTATGGGAATCTGCCGTAAAAAGCTTCAAATCTCATTTTAAAAAGATAGCTGGCAACCATAAATTTAATTACGAAGAATTCACGACCCTCTTAATTAGAATTGAAGCCGTTCTTAATTCACGGCCTCTCGCTGCACTCTCGCAAGATCCCTCAGACTTTACTGCCCTCACCCCAGGGCATTTTCTTAAAGGAGCGCCCATTCTGGCCACACCTGAGCCAGGCGTGGAGTCGCTTTCCTTATTAAATCGTTGGGTAAGAATAAAAATTCTCCATCATGACTTCAGTCGCCGATGGAAAGATGATTATTTAAAGGACCTCCACAGAAGGTACCGATGGAAAATCACAGAAAATGCGCCTAAGCTTGGAGATTGTGTCTTAATCAATGACGATTGTCTCCCCCCTACCGAATGGCGGCTTGGCCGCATAGAGAAGCTCTACTACGGCTCCGACGGTCATATTCGCGTAGTCAATCTCCGTACACAATCGGGAACGCTAACCAGACCGCTCGTTAAATTATGCTTTTTGCCAACCGCAGATAAAATCGCAACGTAACCGCAACTAAAAAACAAAGAAATCCACAAAAAAATATAATAATGAACTCACCCACTATAAATAAATACCCACCAAAACCAAAAAAAAAACAAACGGGTCGATCCACATGACGACTCATTCGTGCCACATCACGTGGTACCAGCGCCCATATGATTATACATATACACAAATATATGTATATAATAATTAACCATACTATTTTCTTAACAGATTAATATGGACGCCGAGATGCCAATTGCGCCTACGCCCACTGTGCGTTCCGCCGTCACGGTTCCGCGCCCTAGAGCTACCCCAGTAGCAGCGCCGCGCACAACCATCGCTGCCGCACCTCCCCGAGAGGCTCCATCGGCTCCACGCAGTGAGCCGCAAGCAATAGCTCCAGCGTAGCCACAGCGTCAATGCGTGCTGTGTCGACGACGACATCGGTTGCCACACTGTGGCATCTTCAAGGGGATGACACCTCAGCAACGCCAGCAGGTCGCCCAGGCCCACGGCCATTGTTTGAATTGTCTGGCGCCTACTCATCTAACGCGCGAGTGCACCACCGGGTATCAGTGCCAGGTGTGTATGGGTCACCATCACACGATGTTCCACCGCAGCACCGGACCCGACGTCGAACGTCATCATGCCCCTCGCGGCCGTACTGCCAGCCGACGCGCGAAGCAACTCAACTTCACAACACTGACACGCACCGTCACCATACTCACCTCACCAATCATCACAGCTTACAATCCACATTCCACTACACACCAACCACCCACATCACACCAGCTGATTCCACACACAAAAGGAGAAAAAAGAAACCAAAAGGAGATCAGCAACTTCACTTCGTTTTGGATCTCAGTAGCGACTTCTACTTACCTTTTAATAATTTTTATATTACATTTTTACCGATACTTTATACTCGTATATTACACAAAACCGCATTAAATACACAAGTTTGTATATACACATCAACTCGCAAAAACTGTATTAAATATACCCGTTTACCCATCTATACATACATATACCTAAATTTGAAGTACGAAAAGGAAAAAGGTGAGTGCGTGCAAGATTCAATCAGAGTGGAGAGTTTTTTGGTAGTTAGCTGTGATTTGAGTAGAATTTTGAAGAGAGTTATTTTGATTATTGGGCTGTTGATTAGTAAGACTATTGCTTGAGAAAATTTGTGTTTGGTCGCTGGAGACTTTTGGATTTGAAGGTGATTTATGAATGATAGTTGATGAATTGGTGCTAGAATTCTCCTTGTTCTCATTAATTACCGTTTGTGAGGAACCGGTACTTGGTGCAGTAGTATTAGCACGTGCGTTTGCTGGAGACGAAAGCACAGTGGCGTAGGAAATTATGGGGTTAACTGGGGGTAATGTGACTTGCTTTAGATATATATTTTTGGCTTCCTTCATCGAGCATTTATTTCTGGTTTTTATAGTTAAAATTTCTTTAGCTTGCTTAAACCTTTTACACTCACTTGAGGATGACGGATGTGGCTCAGAACAATTGGCACACTTAACTCGAGTGCAGTCGTTTGGGTGATGGGGAGGAAAGGAGCATGTTAAACATGTCGGACTATTTTTGCACCAGTTTGCGGTGTGCCCTAGCAATTGGCACGATCTGCACCTCATAGGGTTGGGAATGTACTCCCTAACCTTTACGGAATGCCACGAAATATCTATTTTGCTGGGGAGTTTGTATGAGTCGAAGGACAGGAGAACAACCCCACTGGGAGTTGCCTTACCGTCAACTACTTTGTTGAATTTATGTATTGAAGTAACGCCTTGGCTGCTTAATTCTTTTATAACTTTCTCATCACTTACTTTATTGAGGTAAGGAGCATATATTGTTCCCTTTGTTGTGTTCAGCAAGGCATGAAATGAAAATTTGACAGAGCATACACCATGTAGTTGCGTAGTAGCCAGAAATTTGTGGGCAATTTTTATATCTTTTACTAGAAGCAGAAGGTTCCCGTCTCTAAGCTCAGATATGGAAATAACATCTTTGCTGATAATTTGTATGGCTTTGTGCACCGCAAAACATGAGAAGTCTGAAATTTTTTTATTAACATCATCACATGCTAGAATAAGAAATTTTGGGTCTGCCACAACGACGTTTGGTAGTTCGGGGAAAATATTAATAGGCGAACCATTAGAAAGTTTTTTCTTTTTGCGTGGGTAATCGTTTGCAAGTAGTGCAAAACGATTCACCCTACTATCACTTGCCCCTAGGGGCATTTCACAATTTGAACAAACTCACCAAGCCTGAATAAAAAATATTCAGTGAATGATAAATATGAAGCAAAGCTTTACACTAATCAACGAATAGAGGCAAAAGAGAATAACGGAACTGAGACCGCACTGAAATCGCTATAATAGCGAACTTAACACGACCAAATACTTTGAGTCAGGAATAATGGGATGCCCAACTCCTCTCTCACTGGAAGTGAGAGAACAATTGCTAAACGTCAAAACCACCTAAACTTTGACAGTTGACTGGATTGGGGAGGTTTTGACGTTTAGCAATTGGAAACGAGCGATGGCCAGATTGAAATCTTACCAAAAAAATATGCAAACGGAGGAATTTGTTGCCGCTGTTCAAGATCGCTATTAAAAATTTAAAACAATGAAAATCAAAGAAAATGCGAAATTTAAATATATTTCATGAAACGTTTTGTAATTTGATGCATAATAGAAATCATTTTCTATTACAAATGATTAAAAACATTCATTAATTGACAACTAACAGGCTTAATTCACCTTATTAAGTATTGAAAGATCGAAAGTCAGTTGTTTTAATATATCATAAAATCATAAAAAAGGATTTAAGTGGTTTCGCCATATATTAAAAGTCCAATATATAATAATTTGCAATCGTAATAAACGTTGCGCGTTTTAATTTAAATGCCCAAAAATTCTTATTTTGTTCGATGTGGCCACAATGGAAAATGTTATAAAAAACGCTTATTTTGAGGCGCTCTCACGCTGGAATAAGTTGGGCATCCCATTATCCCTGCTTTGAGTGCTAGACGCTGACTGAAAAAAAAAAGGAGTTTGTGTTTTACTATGGTAGGCCGGGGTTTTTTTCAATTGAAATTAATGCAAAATGATCATGATTTTTTTCAATCTATATTTGTCAGTTGTCAGCTTTCAGCTATTAGCTGTCAAGATTTGTTAGTTATCTCCCTAAAAAAATCTGTAGTCAAATTCCAATATTAAATTAGAATATTGAGTAATGAAACCGCATTATATTTTAAGGCAAACGCGCAATACATTCCATTAAACAGTTAATGCATAAAAAGAGTTTCAAGCAGCAACTATTCGCGGTCAGCGCAGTAGCGCATTTTTTATAAATCAACGATAAAAGATCGAGTTTTTGCTATAAAGTGCAGCGATGCGTATTTAAACCAGTTTGATGAACAATACCTGTTAATTATATACATACATAATATACCTATTACATTTGCATTATTAATTTTTTTGATTTTTTGGTAAAATTCTAAAAGCGAAACTCTGATAAAATTTGCTCCGCTTAATATTCTATTTAATACAAAAAGTAAGAAGGAGCTAAAAGTACAAAAATGTCGGCGAGACCAGAATGCTGTAGGCATTGAAAGAAATTAAGAAATATAATTGATAAAAAATATTTTGAAGATATCATGTATGTAAAATTCGTTTTACATGTTGTCTTCATTCACCAAATTTCCAGACGAAAAATTTAAGGAAAGCAAATTTGCAGGATTGTCTTCGTCCAAAAACGTATTTTTCGTGAACATTTAGCAAATAATTTTTTTCCAGTGTTAATTCTTAAAGATTTTATTGGATGGAAACTGGGATGTTTATTGCCTAGATTCGCTTTTTTTCGTTATATAATTTATTAGTTGTTGTTTCCCGTTTCTTAGAAATAAAACGCAAATTTGTTCTACTAATATAATATAACCACTTTTCTGTGAGTGTGGCAATGTTTCTAATAACTCTCGTTTCCGATAATTAAAAAAAGTTTATGAAAAAACATACTACTGCGAGCAAAAATTAGTAAGACTTTGCTCATAATTTTAGAATTCGTAATTTATTCTTCAAAATATATGTCGCCCCCCTCCAACTAATCTCCTTTGGCCACAATACACTTGCGCCAATGTTTTTTCCAATCCTCAAAACAAGTTTAATATCTTCAATGAACTCAAAACGGTTTCCCCTGGGCTAGCGTTTGAGTTTGCTGAACATCCAGAAGTCATACTCAGCTAAATCAGGCAAATACGGTGGTTGCGGCACCACATTGGTTGAAAATTTGGCGAAAAGCTCACGAAGAATCAATGCAGTATGCGACGGTGCAAAAACCAAGAGGTGTTGGCCCATAATCCCGACCTCTTTTTACGAATAGCTTCGCGCTTTTTAGACCCAAATGATCTTTCAACATGTTTTTCACTAATCGTCCCGATATTCGTTCCGATTCCTTTATTTTATTGACGTATTGATCATCAGTTGATTTGTACCAATAAAAAACACACAACACTTGCTAGCGACTAATAATTGGAGGTTAGGCATTCCTTGACTAACTTCGAGCAAACGATTTGCCAACTTAAGTAAATATACTGCCACATTAAGGGGTTACATGTGTTTACGATTTTCAAAAAATCGATTATTTTTATTGTCTTATTAAATTCTACAACAACTCTAGAATATTATTTTAAATAATTTTTCAAGTTATCCGCGTAACAGTTTCGGAGATACAGCCTTGAGAACTTGTGCGCTCGAGGCTAGCGAGGCTAAGTGCGCCGTCTTTAAAGGCGTTTTCTCGAAACTACGTTTTTGAAGTTGGTGACCAACAGGTCCTTCGGTTTTTTTTCCTTTGGCCAAATTCGAAGTTAAGGTTTTAACTAAATCAGGTATTTTTTCACTTTAGATGATTCTGTAAAGAGTTATCCCGCCAATTCGGGTGCATATTTTTTCGAGGTTTCGCCGGAAATGGCGTCGCAATGGCCGAGTTTAAAATATTTTTTTCCAAAATTTTTAGAATTTCTTTTTTAATAGTGTATGTTTGTAACAAATTGTAATAAAATATTTCATTATTTAATGAGAAAAAAACTTTTGAAAAAAGTGTGTTTTTCACTCAAGGAAACCCATTTAGCTCCCTTCCAACTTTCTCTGCTAACTTTGACCCACCCTTTTAGCATTTTAGAAATGCAATTGAAAGGGGAGATAATTTCGGCTTATCCTTGTTCGAATCCCTTTATTTGCCAGATATTTGATTTTTTTCAATATTCCCACATTAAGTTGTCAAAGTGCTCTATGTTGTTTACATACTCTAGACTGACTTATTGCCTTAGGGGATCGTCTAATTGTGACCCTCCGAAAAACCACTGATTTTCGCGATTTTTTTATAGTGTTGTTAACTAGTCGATCTGATTTTTATACTCTCGCAACAAAGTTGCTAAGGTGAGTATTATAGTTTTGTACACATAACGGTTGTTTGTAAGTCCTAAAACTAAAAGAGTCAGATATAGGGTTATATATACCAAAGTGATCAGGGTGACGAGTAGAGTCGAAATCCGGATGTCTGTCTGTCCGTCCGTCCGTCTGTCCGTCCGTCTGTCCGTGCAAGCTGTAACTTGAGTAAAAATTGAGATATCATGATGAAACTTGGTACACGTATTCCTTGGTTCCATAAGAAGGTTAAGTTCGAAGATGGGCAAAATCGGCCAAGTGCCACGTCCACAAAATGGCGGAAACCGAAAACTAATAAAGTGTCATAACTAAGCCATAAATAAAGATATTAAAGTGAAATTTGGCACAAAGGATCGCATTAGGGAGGGGCATATTTAGACGTAATTTCTTTGGGAAAGTGGGCGTGGCCCCGCCCCCTACTAAGTTTTTTGTACATATCTCGGAAAATACTACGGCTATGTCAATCAAACTCTACAGAGTCGTTTCCTTCAGGCATTTCCATATACAGTTCAAAAATGGAAGAAATCGGATAATAACCACGCCCACCTCCCATACAAAGGTTATGTTGAAAATCACTAAAAGTGCGTTAACCGACTAACAAAAAACGTCAGAAACACTAAATTTTACGGAAGAAATGGCAGAAGGAAGAAGAAAATGGACGTGGCGTCGCCCACTTATGGACCAAAAACCATATCTCAGGAACTACTCCACCGATTTCAATGAAATTCGGTACATAATATTTTCTTAACACCCTGATGACATGTACGAAATATGGGTGAAATCGGTTTACAACCACGCCTTCTTCCAATATAACGCTATTTTGAATTCCATCTGATGCCTTCTCTGTATAATATATACATTAGGAACCAATGATGATAGCGGAATAAAACTTTACACAAATACGGTATTTGAAAAATATGTAAATGACTGATAATGAAATCTCGATTATCACTTTATCATGTGAGAGTATAAAATGTTCGGTGACACCCGAACTTAGCCCTTCCTTACTTATTTTGTTTTGTAAATAAACACATTATTGGGTGTATAATAGTTAAATAAATTGTTGAAATTTGGTAAAAAAAAGGTCTTATACAATGTCCACGATTGCGGCAGCAATTTGGGTCTAAAACAAAAATTTCCAAAAGATTATTTTAATCTGTAGGAAAGTTGCTATCGCGCTATGGAAGTTTTTTTTGTTTTGTTGCGGTTTGAATAAAAAGTATTGAATTTGGCCCTTTTTTCGACAGTTATTCGTAGAAAAAAATAGGAAGATTTAAAAAAAATAAAAGCTTTCATAGCGCGATAGCGAATGACGTTAAAAATGTCCTCTTCATATTTGAGCTAGATATCTTCAAGACTCTTCTTTTGAGAGTGGAAACCGTTTTGAAAAACACCATTCTGAGAAAAAAGCGTTTAAAGATTGGAGTTAAAGCGTCCCAAGAAAGGCTGTGGCGACCGTTAAAAAAAAATCGATTTCTCGAAAATCCGAGAGATCTGATCTTTTAAGGAAGCTGCTATCTAAACGATAGGTTAAGCTTAATTTTGATATCGTAGATAACTGTAACGCACACGCATATATATTTCAAGATGTTTTCAAAATTTACTGGTTTAATGCTATAAAATTAGCCATAATTGAAATTCTAAATAGGATTTCAAATTTTGTTTTCTCTTCAAGAAGATAAGTATGTAGTTTTTTTTTTTACTTCAGTCGCTGCACGCCGGACCGGTAGTACCGCAACGTATTTGGTATTTTTGAAAATACAACTTTTTTCTTTTCATACTTTTTATGTAAATTTTTTTTCGGCTTTAATAATTTGCAAAACAAAAAAAAAGTTTTTTGTTCTATATGCGGTTTTTTACACATGGTCACATGATATGTACAATGTATGTATGTACATGTACATACTCGTATACATCTGTTTTTATACTCTCGCAACAAAGTTGCTAAGGAGAGTATTATAGTTTTGTTCACATAACGGTTGTTTGTAAGTCCTAAAACTAAAAGAGTCAGATGTAGGGTTATATATACCAAAGTGATCAGGGTGACGAGTAGAGTTGAAATCCGAATGTTTGTCTGTCCGTCCGTCCGTCTGTCCGTCCGTCTGTCCGTCCGTCCGTCCGTGCAAGCTGTAACTTGAGTAAAAATTGAGATATCATGATGAAACTTGGTACACGTATTTCTTGGCTCCATAAGAAGGTTAAGTTCGAAGATGGGCAAAATCAGCACACTGCCACGCCCACAAAATGGCGGAAACCGAAAACCTATAAAGTGTCATAACTAAGCCATAAATAAAGATATTAAAATGAAATTTGGCACAAAGGATCGCATTAGGGAGGGGCATATTTGGACGTAATTTTTTTGGAAAAGTGGGCGTGGCCCCGCCCCCTACTAACTTTTTTGTACATATCTTGGAAACTACTATAGCTATGTCAATCAAATTTTATAGAGTCGTTTCCTTCAGGCATTTCCATATACAGTTTAAAAATGGAAGAAATCGGATAATAACCACGCCCACCTCCCATACAAAAGTTATGTTGAAAATCACTAAAAGTGCGTTAACCGACTAACAAAAAACGTCAGAAACACTAAATTTTACAGAAGAAGTGGCAGAAGGAAGCTGCACCCAGGCGTGGCGCCGCCCACTTATGGACCAAAAACCATATCTCGGGAACTACTCAGCCGATTTCAATGAAATTCGGTACATGATATTTATAACACCCTGATGACATGTAATCGGTTAACAACCACGCTTCTTCCAATATAACGCTATTTTGAATTCCATCTGATGCCTTCTCTGTATAATATATACTTCAGGAAATGAAAATACAATTCAATACTCAAAGTACACAAATTGATCTAATCTAATTAATTTTACAGCAAAAAAAAAAAATGTAAATTATTATCACATTATCATGCGAGAGTATAAAATGTTCGGTGACACCCGAACTTAGCCCTTCCTTACTTGTTAAATTCAGATTAAAAATCGGTTTGAGTGTTTTGTTTGTTTCTCTTATCAGAGAACAGACTGTGCTCAGTGTTTGGAGCTATTTTAAGAATTTCAACGGGGACTCTTCCCCGCCTTTCTTAATTCTTTGAGAAAACAGCTGTGAAATATTTCTTCGCACATTTTCAGCGTAATTCGTTTTTCAACAAAAATTATCACGCACACACACACACAAATAGAAAAACAATTAATTCGCACTTAAATGTAAATAAATAGTTTTGTAATTTTGCTTTTGGTTTTGTTGTTTACATACATGAAGAGGCACAAGACCAAAGCCCAAATGTGCGTGCAGCTGTTCGGTTGATAATTAACGGTAGTCAGCACATCAGCATGACACGAAGGACATTGTATTCTCGTTGGGTCCTCACCAAGTGGTATAATCGGTGGACCGTTTGTGGTAATAATCACCGTTGAGGTTTGTTGTGGTGGTGGCATCTGTTGTGGCGGCGGCTGATAGTACGAGGCCGGCGTGAAGCCTGGAGGTGGTGCGCTGTATGGTGGTGGTTGACTGTTGTTGTTGTAGGACATTTTCGCAATTTGCAATAAACAAATATGAAAGAACACGAAAACACTCGAAATAGCTCGAAGAAAAGTCGAAGAAGGAAAGCAAGTTTTTATTAAAAATTCGGCAAATCCGTTAGAAGCACTGAAACACTTTCTGCGAGCGCTTTTCTGTATGTGTGCAATTGATAAAATTAAATAAAAATGTGATAGGAGAGCGTTGCCGCCACCGCGATCGTTTCGATTATATTCGTTGGCAGACTTTAACTAAACTGAACTGAAATAAATTTACACCTTATTGTGGTGCACCTCGAAGCAGATACATACATATGTACATATATACACATACATATGTCTTTTGTACAACTGGCAATACTAGCACCACAAACAATATATGTATATACATACTTATGTATAAGTATATTATATTTTATCTATATTTACTCGTACTTTATAATTAGTGTGTAGTCAGTGACGACTGTCTCTTGCGCTACTAATAGTTAAGTTCGATAAGGCCTTTCTATATACTTAGGAGTAAATATGTACATATGTATGTAGATGTTGCGTATATGGTAAATGTGTACATACTTATGTAGCTGCTGTTTACATTTTTTAGACCTACTCGCTTGATAATTTTATTTTCGTAGCTTCATTTGGCTTTGAAGCTTTTAAGCTTTGAGTAATTTCACTACTAAAAACCTTAACAGCAATTCTAAATACTCAGGCGAATTCAGCATAAATTTCTGGATTGTCTATTAGCGAAAATATTGTGGAGACGTGCTAAGTGGCTTCTACTGAAAATGATAATTACGTATTGCGGAACCCCGAAAATGTCGCTTTTTCCTGCACCTAACTTATAGTTACAAGAAGATGTATGAATACGGAATTTTGAATCATCTCGTAGCCGGATAGCACACAATTTATAAAAAGACGAGTCATTTAGATTTCATCCAGAATGAATTTTCTAGTTTAAAGCGGAGTTCTGTACTTAGTAACGGGTGATCCAAGTAGAGTTACTTTTTTCTATAGCCATAATCTTGAGACCCAGCATTCATTATTGGATAATATTCAACCGAATAGACCACGTCCAGCATGAAGCTGAGAATGTACACGAATACCATGGAGAGTCAATTCGGCGCGGTAACATTTTGCGTCAGGATCTTAAATTGAAAACGACATCGCTTCGCTTCATGGGCTCTTGAAAAGATCCGACGTTTTCGGGCCAAATTTTGTTCAGTGATGAGGCTCATTTCTAGCTCAATGGGTGTGTAAGCCAACAAAATTGCCGCATTTTGGAAAGGGGAGAAACCTGAAGGCATTCAATGACTATACAATTTCCAATTTCATCCAGAAAAAAAAGGTTTGATGTGGTTTGTGGTGTGGTTGCAAGACGGCGCCACTTTTGACACTTCGCATCAAACAATGCTGACTTCGGTGAACAGATAATTTCACGTTTTCGGTCGGTTGATTGGGAGCCAAGATCGTGTCATTTCACACCATTAGACTTTTTGCTCTGGTGATATGTATAGTCTAAAGTCTATGTGAACCACCCCGCTCGATTCAGGCCTTGGAGCAAAACATCACGTGTGAAGTTCGCCAGTTAGCAGTGACCTGCTCGAATGAGTCATCAGAATTGGACTCAACAGCTAGATGGTCTATCTGACCAGTCAAGGAATGTTCTTTCGAATGATAATACACATTCCAAATTAACTTTAAAATTTTTTTAGTTTTCGTTAAAATAGTAGGGAGCCTCGAAATGGATTACACTTTCTAAACACTAATAAAGTAAGCAAAACAGAACTTCAAAAAACTCGGTGCTCAGTTCCTGACAAAACCTAAAAAAAATACTCTTTGCAAATATAAAGGTTTCCATAGAAGACCTTGATTTTTATAGGATCGATTTGAACAATTTGTTCGAATATTGCAGCATTGCCTTGGAAATATTATAGAGATACACGTATTTAAAGAAATAAAATAATTTTTCATAAAATGTTTTGTTGCTGGGTCAGTTGTATGGCAGTTATACAAGTAGGTTTAAGTTGTCCGATCTCAACACTTTCTTCATAGATTATATCGATGTTTTAAGTGATAATCTATGCCAAATTTTCTCCATACAAGGATTTGGGTTTCATCGGTCAATTGTATGGCCACCTTATGATATAGGGGTCCGATATCGGCGGCTGACAAATGAGCATCTTCTTGGAGAGAAAAGGAAAAAAATGTGTTCAAATGCTTCAGATTGATATCTCAAAAGCTGAGGAACTAGTTGGCGTATGTATAGACAGACAGGCCGACCAAAAGACGGGCATGGCTAAATCGACTCAATTCTTCACATTAATTATATGTACACCTGTTGCTCATGGACAGAAAATTTAGAACTATGCATACTACTAAAACTATATACTAAAACTAAAAATTTTAATATTTTAGTATAAAATATAATATAATGTCGGACTTCAAAAAAAGCATTTATGCATGATCAGGCTTATGGCGAGTTGGCTCGAATTTGCTCTCCGAAGTGATTATAGCCATATCTTCGACGGAGTTCGCAGTGGTTATTCAAATTAGATGAAGTAGAATAGAAGTTAATTATGAAAAGCTTCCTCAAAATTGTAGGTTACCGGAACTTTATTGAGACTCATTGTTGATAGCGTGGACGCTAGAAAGCTACCTTGTACCAGAGCCGCTGCTGACAAAATTTTCTACGACTGTTCTTATGACTGCGATCTGCATTGAATCCTTATAACCATAATAAATTGGATTTCCTACAATTTCCTCATATAATTTTTTATATACTGAAGTCAATTAAGCTCCGTGAATTAGTTTTAAAATGTTTTTTCCCTGACTTAGCGAACAGCTTTTGAATTCAATATAGGCAATATATTGAATCAAGCATTATATTTAATATCTTAAGTAGTTAGTTCACTTACTTACAAACATCTAAAACAATAAAAATATCATATTTAACTACTTGATAACGTTCACTGATTCAGTTTAGAAGTTCGTTGGAATTTGTGGTCTCTGCCGACATTCGGGACAAAATTAAAAAATATTTATTTTCCCCTAGATAGCTGTAAGCTTACTTTATATGTAACATTTTACAAGCAAACCACTAGCATGTATTCTTAGTAGCAACTATATATAGGAGCATGTACAAGTTAGAATATGGTATTTGGCGAGCTTACCGACCCAGTTTTAGTGCCCTTGAATTTCGATGCAGCATTTTGTACCGATTGTAATTTTATTACGGAAGTTATAAAGTTATAAGAAATAAAGCAGATATATATAAGTATATCTTGCACCATTCATGATGCAAATTTACACGAACCAAGAACTATTATATAAAAGATCAGAAGAAGCTTTCTGGGCAAAATGTTCTTCTTCTTCTTTATTCGCGCAGACATCGCTTACGCGGTTATAGCCGAGTTAACAACAGCCCGCCAGTCGTTTCTTCTTTTTGCTATTTGGCGCCAATTCGAGATATCAAGTTCAACCAGGTCTTATTCCACCTGATCTCTCGAACGGAGTGGAGGTCTTTCTCTTCATTTGCTTTCACAGGCGGATACTGAATAGAATACTGGACAGCCAACGTAGCCGCTGTCTCTTAATTCGCTGATCTATGTCAATGTCATCATATATCTCGTACAGCTCATCATTCCATCGACTGCGGTATTCGCCGTTGCCAATGCGCAAATAACCCTAAATCTTCTGCAAAATCTTTATCTTGAACACTCCTGAAACTTTATGAAAAGTGGGGTCTTTTACCCCATCCAGTTGACTATTTTTCATCTCATTCATTTTCAGATTCATCTCTTTTGAGGCTCCAGGCTCCTCATGGGTTGGCTAGCGTTTCTTACACAAGGGTTGCTTACGTTTCCAAGTTTAAATTCATTCCACAACTTTAGTCTCTTAACCAAAGTTCAAGCAACAGGTTGCTCTCCAAATGGAGATCATCTGCATACATACTACTCCATGGTTCCGCAATCGCAATAAGAAGAGAGAGAGGCCAAAATAGAACATAATAGGTAGCAGTGCGTTTCTCAACTTTTAATGTAATCTAATATGCCTTGTTATTGCTCTTTTGTTTGAATCATAGCACAGATCGCGTCATATCAGGCGCTTCATTGATCCATTGATCTGCTTGTCTTTGAGAATGCTGCATGAAACGACACTTCGGCCAATGAAAAGGACTCACAGTTAAACAGATAGGCAACATAACGACTTTTTGTGGCCCGAAATTGAAAATTTAGTCTCGGTTGGTATTATTTTTTCAAAGTCATGGAGCTGCGATTTGAAATGGAAAAACTTTTGTGGGATGTCTTGTATGATCTATTGGTCTATGTATCAACATATTAGATAGATAATCAAAAACCAGAGCCAGGAACTTCCTCCTTTCATTAGTTTGATTAATAACTGGACTTTTCAAAAAATATTTCTAGACTAGCTTCCAAAGTACATAATACTGTACTTTAAGGTAAATGCATGAATAAAACCCGTTAGATAGTAGAGCCGCGGGCGATTAACCTATCACTGTGAGAGTTATGCAAAAATAATAATTATACTACAAAACAAATTCAGTGCTACTCACAGTCTGACAAAAACATACGATAAGTCGGTCTCAATTAATTATGCGCGCTCCGCTAAGAATTTAGCTCCAAAATCCCTTAAATACTCACTAAACAAATGTATCGAGGTCCAATGTTTATATAATCGTAAGTAACGGTAAACTCACATGCATAGCAACGCGCAAATGCTCATACAAAGTCGGCCATGTGTTGGTTCGTATACGACCAGCGTCCGAACATGCTGCAGGCAACGCGGACAGGTGAGCTCTTGAGCGCTTGGCCCTACCGATGGCGCTTGTATGCCACCGACAATATGTATATTCAAGGGGTGGCGGTAGGTGTAAGAGGGTGCATAGGCTGGTGGAAGCATTTGTGGGGTTCTTATGGCCGATATCGCTAATATTGAGGGTGTTACTTCAAAAGCTGGTGATGGTGCCATTGGTGGTGTTCTTGGTGCCTCGTAGTTGAGCGTGGTTTCTGCTGTTGTTGTTGTTGTTGCATTTTGTTTTAAATTATCTTTTGACATTTCTTATCACTGATTGTTTCTTTTACTTGTTGCTTGAAGTCATTTATTTGTTTTCCTTTTTTATTTTTTTTTTTTAAGTAAGTTTGGTATTGTACGAGTATTTAAGACCTATTTTTAATACTTCATGTCACAAACTGATAACATATCGATAGATCATTCTTGTGTGCATATATCTAATATTTTTTTTGATATCTAACATTCTACACTACAAATATACATATATACATATATGGCTGTTTTCAAACCAATTTTTTACTGATTTTCGCTCTTTTATTTTGGTGAGAGGTTTTTTCAGAACTTCTCATAGTTTTAGGAATAATTTTGAAAATGCTCGGTTATTATAGAAGTTAATTATCTCGAATTATCTGTCTCTAACCTTCCTTTTTTCAATACTTTTTTTTTTTTTTGGCAGATCACGTGTCAAGCTATCATGTTATCTATCATCGTTTAACTTTATTACGAAAATTCACGTTTCGTAAAGAATGTATTTCGCGCTACGCTCGACTTATGGTCAACGTCCGAATAGTTAACGTCCAGCACGCTGTGAAGAAAATAAAGCAGCCGTAGCTGAAATTTGACACGAAGACAGTAGTGAGTCGATTCGGGGTTATTCGCAGCAATTCGGAATGGAGCGAGATCTTAAATTGAAAGCGTACAAAATACAGCTTGTGCTGTTGCCTGTTGAAAAGTTCCAAGAAGATCCGACGTTTTTGAACCAGAAAAAGGCCGGTGGAATCATCGATCCATATTTCTTCAAATATGATGCCGGTGTGAACGTAACCGACAATGGCAACCGTTATCGCGCTATGATAACCGACTATCTGATGCCTGAAATTGAAGCTCGTGATATCGCCGACATTTGGTTTCAACAAGACGGCGCTTCTTCTCACACATCGCATCCATCAGTAGCCTAATTGAGAAAACAATTCGGTGAGCAGATAATTTCACGTTTTGGCCCAGTCGATTTGTCACCAAGATAGTGAGATATCACACTGTTACACTTTTTCCAGTGGGGGCAGGCCTCGAAGTAAAACTTCACCCATGTCATTCGCCAGGTACCAGATACGAAAAAGTCGTTAGTCATGGCTCTATAGCGTTCCCCATTTATTGTAACATTATGTGCAGCTTTTGAAGAAAGCCAATGTTTCCCTCTTCTCAAAGAGCATACAAAAATTGGCTTTTTGAGAATATAAGGGCATTCAACTTAAAGTACGTTTCATCGCTGCACGAGTTTTTCTTGTGAAAATAGGGATCGGTAGCCATCGCTTGGGGCCTATTTACCGAAGGGTGGAAACGCTTGATAGTCGTTCGGCTTCAATTATTTCATGAGTTGTATTTGGAAAGCCCGCAAACCAAAAATCTTCCATGAAGTGGTTGGACACAGTTCGAATTAATGCGCGCGTTGGCGGGGCGAACATTATGTTGGTAATAAAATTGCACCATTTGTTCCAGAATAAGTCTGTTTGGTATTAAATGGCAAACCGAACTGGGTATAAATTAAGTAAAAGCTGTCGAAAAGACCAACTCCGAGTTACAAAGAACATTTTCAGACGTTGCTACAAACTTTGCGCCAAGAAAACTTTTATAAGCAGTTAGTTCAGAGTTGTCCCACTGTAAGTCAGTTGAAGAGCTTTCCAAAAAAGCTTTAGCACGTATTTAAAGTGCTTAACCAGATAGTAAACTTTTAACAAATACTGAGCTTTCTGAAAGCTTCTATAAACTCTGGTAAGAAACAATATTTAGTGCCATGCAAAAATTATTCACTGCATACCTAAACATAAATGTAAATGAGGGTAAGTAGCGGTTCATTAATGAAAAACTCGCGTTATTACTAACCAACAAAAGCAGAGTATAAGCGCGATGATATGTGTTTTCGTGTTTGGCGTTGGCACTATATCGGTCACTATGGTGGCGCCACAGCTGGGACATCTCATTCTCTTCGGAGTTGGACCGAGCTCAGACATTGTATTGATATTCTTTTTCTTGTGTTATTGTAAGATGAAACCAGTAATTTTGAATTTAAACACTTTTACACAGTTTCAATTAACCACACATTAGATTTTAATTTTTGTTTGGACTTCCCGATTGTAAATAAAAATACAACTATTTGAATTTTAAAACTCTTTATCAATTTCATTTCCACTTTTACAAACAATTTCGAATTTACATTTTTGTTCGAAAAAAGTAAAAACCAAAACAAAATTATTGAAAATTAGGAGAGGTGTACAGTTATGTGAATTAAGGGTGATCCATTCCTTACATTTTTAAAGAAAAAACTTCAAATTTAATGAGAAATGTTTATTATCATTCGAAAGAATGTTTTTTAGTATTTCATTTATTTCGGTTATTATTTTTAAAGAAATATGGATCGTTGTTTTTCCGGGATGGAATGGCAGCTCTTGAATTTCACTAGGTCCATACCCATTGAGCCAGAAGTGGGCCTCATTGCTGAACAAAATTTGGCTCGAAAACGGTGGATCTTCTTGGAACTTTTCAAGTTCTTCACAAGCTGTATTTTGTACGCTTTCAATTTAAGATCTGGACGTAAAATTTGCCAAGTCGTTCCACACATAGTTCGAGTTGCTGCGAACGCCTGCTTCATTTTTCAAACGCCAAACAATACTGAACAAAAATATCATAACAGTTTGACACGACTAACGCGTAATTTGTCAGAAAAAGGCTATTTAAAAAAGTACCTCAACGTGGATCTTCCTTTATAAATATAGCGAATTGGATCCATCTAAATTTATAACTTTTTTTTTCGAAATTATGTGGTTGGACGAAATATAGGGGATGGGCGAAGGTTCAACCGCTTTCGTCAGTATTTGGTACCAAGTTGTCGAAATTTCATTTGTTGGGTTTATAAAGGTATCTGTTAAGACAATGTGAGTTATTAAAGAAAAACTTAAAAAGACTAACGAATAATATTTGTCGAAACGGGAGGAATTGATTGATTTTTTTGATTGCAAATATCTTTGATCGTTAAGCAGGACAATGTAAAAGAATCCCATCATAACATGTCGTGACTTGTTGGATACGACAATTTTGCGTTAAAAGTCCACATAACGAATTTTAAATATTGTGAAACTCCCCATTAGTACGATGTCTTCAAGACATCGTAATTTCTGTCCAAGAAGGTTAGTCGAGAATTTCGATATCTTCGATCGGTGCAAAATAAATATCAGAAAAATTAAGGAAGGTTTGATATATAGTATTAGCGAATTTATGAATTAGAAAATAATATTTCTTAGACTTTTAATAACAATATTATCCAGAATCCCTTATGAGCTTACATAGGTTTACGGGTTTCAAAACATAATTTTTTTATCATCTTTTTAAATTCTACAACACTTCCAAAATATTGTCCTAAATTTTGAAGTTGATCTTAGTAATAGTTTCGGAGATACAGCCTTGAGAACTTGTGCGCTCGAGGATAGCTGGGCTAGGTGCGCCGTCTTTAAACGCTATTTTCTCAAAACTGTGTTTCTGAAGTAAGCAAGATTTCTAGAGAACTACTTAACCGATCTTCTTGATATTTTACACAGGTCTGTGAGATACAATTCTTAAAGATTTGGACGAAGGATTTTTTTCGATTACAACTATTTGACATTTTCACTGAAATTTTCATTTTTTTTGTAGAAATGTTTGCCAAAAATCCAACTTTCAGTTTCTTTTACCTTCGTCCAAGTTCTAAGTTAAAGTTGTAAATAAAACACGTATTTTTTCACTTTAGATCATCTTGTAAAGAGTTATTCTGCCAACGCGAGCGCATCTTTTTTCCAAGGTGCCACCGTAAATAGCGTCGCAATGGCCAAGTTTAAAAAATATTTTTTTTTTAATTTCAGAGTTTTTTTCTTAATAATAGTTTGTAAGAATGAAAAATTCTAATAAAATATTTAATTTTTTATACGAGTATGAGAAAAAAATTGTTGAAAAAAGGCTTTTTTCCCCAGAAAACCCCTGTAACCCCTTAATAATGACTTTCAAATGTTCAAAGAAAGCCTGAGATATAAAGTTGTATATTATGTACGTAAGCTCGAATAATGTATTTAAACAAAAAAGCATAAACCAATTAAATTGCATGAAAATTGCTACAACAATTAAGAGCTCCGCTGCAAGTCGTGTACAATTTTTAAATAATACATTATTAAGTTTTATGTGCAGATTTACGTACACATTTGAATATACTTATTTATGTCATCAATAAAATGTACAAATTTATTAAATATGGCATGTGAATATTTTATATATGTGTACGTATACTATATAAAACTTATACACTGACCGATATATTCAGCATAAGGTTTGTTAGAAAAACGAAAATCATTATACATAGTATATGGGAGTTTGAGTAGTATCGATCCGATTTTATCCATTAACTGTCATCAGGCCACATACTTAAAAAAATGTTCCCGCGGTTTCATAAAGTAACTCACATACGATCATCAATCATATGGAGTAAAGTCGGCCGGAAGTTTGAAAGTCCTGATATTAGTTATATGGGGGTAGGTCTAATTTTCGCCCAATTTTATTTATTTTAGCACAAAGAGACTGCGTTTTGTAGCTTTCATTCAGAATTTTCTAATATTGGCAGATATATGCAGCATAAAGTCACCCAGAAAAGCGAAAATCTTTATATTAGGTTCTGAGGAGCCCGCAAACCAAGTTTCGGTTAAGATTATAGGGAAATAGATTAGGCTTCAAAGAGAAATTCAGCGAAAGCTGTGTTAAACGAAGGGTCTGATCAGCGAACGTCTCCATTAACCGTGGGCATTGGTCGAGCCCAACATTTTTTGATGTTTGGTAAGGGCAATCTATTAAGTAGACAACTCTATTAACCGTACATATAGGTTGGTCCTGCTTATGGGAGATTTCACTGTAATTATTTTCACATCGATTTCCGCGAAGACGAGACAACTAAATTAATCTAATCACAGTAATCAAATTTTTTCAATTTGTATAATTCCTGCTTTCAAGAGGAATAACCTTAGCAGTAAGCAACTGATATCAATGACAAATGCGACTCAGAAACTTTTTCAAGAGCACGAGAGTAATAATTAAAACTTTCATTAGTGGACGAATATACTCTTTCTATGCAACCTAACTGCATTTGATTTCACTCTACTCAAACTCCAATCAAATTCCACTCACTATCCGCTAAAACTGAGTGGCGCCGTATGTCATCTCGCTGGACCTACAATGTTTGTAGCTTTCTACTAAAAGCTCAATGCTTTCAAACAAGTTTAGCTGTGCCGTTAAATATTTATGCAGATCAGTTACATTCGAAAGCTGCCAATAACAAGTCCACATTTTACTGCAGTTAATAAACTTTTTTTATTTAAAAATCACTGTGCATTATGTCCGAAAACAAGGACCTCGTCGAAATCAATTTGAATACAACTAACTCAAAACTCCTCGAGAAGGGTTCCAGTTATAACAACAATATGAGCTTATTCCACTTTAAGGATCGTAGTACAGTTACTAGCAGCACCATACCCAACAAGCAGGGTCTATCGCTTACAGACTCTCAAGGGGGTGCGCACAAAGGTGCCACAAATGTGCTGCATAGTATTTTTGGTGGCAGCATTGAATTTGTGCCCAACGCTTATCGTTCGCCCACAGATTTGAGCTGTCTGCGGCAAATGTACTGCCCCGACTGTGAACAGCGATTGCACATGGACACCATTAGTTATGATCGCTTGCTCTACTGGTAATGTGTGTGGTGTTAGATTTAGTGAAAAAGTTCTGAGAAATATTTTATTATTTTTATTTTTTTTTAGTTGTTTGCCCATATTTCCCTTCAAGTGTCTGTACAAACGCGCCATCGACCGGCGACAAAGTGGCAACAAAGTGATTTGCAAAAGGTGTGGAGGAAATTTGGGTTATTGGAAGCAAAAGTGATTACTTGATGTACTCGTTTTGGCGAATTTGTGCCAATAATGTGTTGAATGTGGAATTTGTTTTATACTAAAACAATAGGTTTTATAGTTTTGGGTGTGGAAAATATTTTTAAAGGCAACTAATGTTTGGGAGCATATGTTTCTTATCTAATATGGAATTGAAAAAATATTTTATACAAATTGAAATAGACTCTTTATTAATTTTTATAAAAAAAAGGTTTTTTGAAAATAATAATTTCCATAAATTTTTAAGGGACTTCTTAAGATTTTTTTTCGAAAAAGAAAAAAAAAGAAAGTATTTGATAAAAAGTTGATCATAGTAAATTTTACTGGCAATATTTTTTTTACAAACTTAATGCGGAATATTTATTATCATTCGAAAGAACATTCTTTGAAGATTATCTCTTTCAAATGTAGGCCGCGGCTACGTATTCTTGGTCCATCCATTGAGTCCAATTTTCTATAACTCGTTCGAGTATTTCGGCTTGATTCGAAACCACACGGAGCAAAATCAGGCGAATACCGTGGTTGATCTCTGGTATTCATTGCGTTTTTGGATTTAAACTCGGTCACAATCATGGCTCGATACGATGGTGCATTATCATAATGTAAAACCCATGAACTGATATGTATTTCACAATTCCGGCGAACGGATGTTCTCACGTAAACGCCTCAATACAACTAAATAGAGCTTCTTATTGACCGTCTGTCCCTATGGAACAAATTCATGGTGCACCAAACCACGAATATCGAAAAAAACAATAACCATGACCTTGATTTTTGAGCGGATTTGGTGAGGTTTTTTTGGTTTCGGCTCGATTTTTCTCTCCATTCCGATGATTGTTTATTTGTTTGGATGTCAAACTTATAAACCCATGTCTCATAGGCAGCTAAAGTGCTCTTCATGAATATCGAATCGGAATTCGCACGATCAAGCATGTCCAAAGATATCTTTTTATGGTACTCTTTGTGAAAAATATTCACCTGTATTGAGACGGGTCGAGCAAGAACGCGTTTTATATCCAAACTATTCGCCAAAATCATTCGAACGAACTGGCGAGAGATGTCGAGCTCACTTGCGATTTCTCTAACACTTGCTTGACGATTATCATATCCTTCACTTTTTGAATATTTTCATCAGTTGAAGAGGTCGAAAGTGGTCAATAACGAGGAATGTCTTCAATTATCTCTTGATCGGCTTTGAAGACTTTGCACCAATTTTATGGTTGTGTTTTTGATAAAACTGAATTACTGTAAGCCTTAAGTAAATTCTTTGTAAATTTTGATCCATTGTAGAAATCGCAACGCACTACTGAGATGTACCAACTTAAGCAGATGCTGTAAACAAACTGGTTGACAGATCGCCCTCATATTTAGTAATTAAGGACTGTTCTACCAACTTAGTAAAATACGTGTTTTTGAAATATAATTTATCTGGGGAATTTAATTATAATTTTGAAATATAATTAAATGGTGTTTTCTAGTGCCAATGTACATCTCAGTTTTATAATATTATTTAATAAACACAACAAAAAACGTTAACTTCGGTTGCACCGAAGCTAAATACCCTTCACAGGTGCACTTCTGTTAGTAACTATGTGTTCAGTTTGTATGGAAGCTATATGCTTTAGTTAACCGATCTAATCAATTTCTTCGGAGATTACATTGTTGCTTTAGAAAATAATACATACCAAATTTCGTGAATATATCTTGTCAAATATGAAAGTTGTCCACACAAAAACTTTATTCCGATCGTTCAGTTTGTATGGCAGCTATATGCTATAGTTAACCGATCTGAGCATATACCAAATTTCGTTAATATATCTTGTCAAATGTGAAAGTTTTCCATACAAGCATTTGATTCCGATCTTTCAGTTTGTATGACAGCTATATGCTATAGTTAACCGATCTGAACAATTTCTTCGGAGATTACATTGTTAGCTTAGAAAATAATATAAACCAAATTTGGTGAATATATCTTGTCAAATGTGAAAGTTTGCCATACAAGCATTTGATTCCGATCGTTCAGTTTGTATGGCAGCTATATGTTATAGTGGCCCGATAGCGGCCGTTCCGACAAATGAGCAGCTCCTTGAAAAGCAAATGACGTTTGCAAAATTTTAAAACGATATATTAAAACCTGAGGGACTAGTTCGTATATATACAGACAGACTGACGGACATGGCTAAATCGACTCAGCTCGACATACTGATCATTTATATATATACTTTATAGAGTCTCCGACGATTCCTTCTGGGTGTTATAAACTTCGTGACAAACTTAATATACCCTGTTCAGGGTATAAAAAAACCGGAATAATATAAAAGTAAAATAAAAAGTTCAAAATTAATGCTCTGTCATATCACAGGTGCTTTACTAACTTGCATATTGATAACAATTATCTAAATCAATAGTTGAGTAAGCAGTTAGTAAAAGTGTAATGAAAAACAAGTAAGGAAGGGCTAAGTTCGGGTGTCACCGAACATTTTATACTCTCGCATGGTAAAGTGATAATCGAGATTTCATTATCCGTCATTTACATATTTTTCAAATACCGTATTTGTGTAAAGTTTTATTCCGCTATCATCATTGGTTCCTAATGTTTATACTCGTATTATACAAAGAAGGCATCAGATGGAATTCAAAATAGCTTTATATTGGAAGAAGGCGTGGTTGTGAACCGATTTCAGCCATATTTCGTACATGTCATCAGGGTGTTAAGAAAACATTATATACCGAATTTCATTGAAATCGGTCTAGTAGCTCCTGAGATATGCTTCTTGGTCCATAAGTGGGCGGCGCCACGCCCATTTTCAATTTTTAAAAAAAGCCTGGGGGCAGCTTCCTTCTGCCACTTCTTCCGTAAAATTTAGTGTTTCTGACGTTTTTTGTTAGTCGGTTAACGCACTTTTAGTGATTTTGAACATAACCTTTGTATGGGAGGTGGGCGTGGTTATTATCCGATTTCTTCCATTTTTGAACTGTATATGGAAATACCTGAAGAAAACGACTCTGTAGAGTTTGGTTGACATAGCTATAATAGTTTCCGAGATATGTACAAAAAACTTAGTAGGGGGCGGGGCCACGCCCACTTTTCCAAAACAATTGCGTCCAAATATGCCCCTCCCTAATGCGATCCTTTGTGCCAAATTTCACTTTAATATCTTTATTTATGGCTTAGTTATGACACTTTATAGGTTTTCGGTTTCCGCCATTTTGTGGGCGTGGCAGTGGGCCGATTTTGCCCATCTTCGAACTTAACCTTCTTATGGAGCCAAGGAATACGTGTACCAAGTTTCATCATGATATCTCAATTTTTACTCAAGTTACAGCTTGCACGGACGGACGGACAGACGGACGGACGGACGGACAGACGGACGGACAGACAGACATCCGGATTTCAACTCTACTCGTCACCCTGATCACTTTGGTATATATAACCCCATATCTGACTCTTTTAGTTTTAGGACTTACAAACAACCGTTATGTGAACAAAACTATAATACTCTCCTTAGCAACTTGTTGCGAGAGTATAACAATATATTTTTGCTCCGTCATTGCTACCTTTATTACAGCCTCCTTCCTTTCTTCCAATTTTTATACTCTCGCAACAATGTTGCTAAGGAGAGTATTATAGTTTTGTTCACATAACGGTTGTTTGTAAGTCCTAAAACTAAAAGAGTCAGATATAGGGTTATATATACCAAAGTGATCAGGGTGACGAGTAGAGTCGAAATCCGGATGTCTGTCTGTCCGTCCGTCTGTCCGTGCAAGGTTTAACTTGAGTAAAAATTGAGATATCATGAAGAAACTTGGTACACGTATTCCCTGGCTCCATAAGAAGGTTAAGTTCGAAGATGGGCAAAATCGGCCCACTGCCACGCCCACAAAATGGCGGAAACCGAAAACTTATAAAGTGACATAACTAAGCCATAAATTAAGATATTAAAGTGAAATTTGGCACAAGGGATCGCATTAGGGAGGGGCATATTTGGACGCAATTGTTTTGGAAAAGTGGGCGTGGCCCCGCCCCCTACTAAGTTTTTTGTACGTATCTCGGAAACTACTATAGCTATGTCAACCAACCTCTACAGAGTCGTTTTCTTCAGGCATTTCCATATACAGTTCAAAAATGGAAGAAATCGGATAATAACCACGCCCATCTCCCATACAAAGGTTATGTTGAAAATCACTAAAAGTGCGTTAACGGACTAACAAAAAACGTCAGAAACACTAAATTTTACGGAAGAAATTGCAGAAGGAAGCTGCACCCAGGCTTTTTTTAAAAATTGAAAATGGGCGTGGCCTCGCCCACTTATGGACCAAAAACCATATCTCAGGAACTACTATACCGATTTCAATGAAATTCGGTATATAATATTTTCTTAACACCCTTATGACATGTACGAAATATGGATGAAATCGGTTCACAACCACGCCTTCTTCCAATATAACGCTATTTTGAATTCCATCTGATGCCTTCTCTGTATAATATATACATTAGGAACCAATGATGATAGCGGAATAAAACTTTACAAAAATACGGTATTTGAAAAATATGTAAATGACGTATAATGTAATCTCGATTATCACTTTATCATGCGAGAGTATAAAATGTTCGGTGACACCCGAACTTAGCCCTTCCTTACTTGTTTGATTTCGGTTTCTTTACATTAATCATAAAAGTGGGTCAACTGATACCTACATATGGTATCAAATGTAACGGTAATAAATTCAATAATAGCCGCATTATTTTGCAAAAAAAGTATAGAGAAGTACAATTGTATGTGTAGGTACTTATCTTCAACTTAAGAGCACTCTTTTTTGGCAATGAAATTTTAATTTTCATTGTGAATGGTTAACGAGTGGGTGTTGTGAAAATATCCATCCGTAGGTATGGTATGTAGATATTTCGTTAGTGTTATGAGTATATTATTAAGTATTAATTATGGCATTATTGATAGCAAGGTTTCTTATTTATATTTTGCTTTGCAGTTTTTGTATAAAAAAATTTACATAACAGTATTCCCTTCTAAGAATGTGAAGTACAGGTATTTATGCATACTGTTTGTTGTACGGTTAAGTGGGAAATATAATATTTATGGATATATGTACATATCTGCATGTTATATAAAACTACAGAGTGTTCCAACGGCAATTTCGTTATAACACGAGCAAATTTTAACTTCGGTTGTACAATACGGTCGGATATAATACCCTTTACAGGAACATTTATTTCAGCAACAATAAGAATAACTACTGAATCTGAAAAAGTATCGGTCAAAGGTTTTAACGTAACGTAACATTTTATAGTTCCCTCTAGCCCCGTTCTTTGTCGTCGTCTAAAATATAATATATATGTATATATATACATATGTATATGTATAATTTTTTCTTCCACGATTCCGGCTGTTTTCGACGGATGTTCTCACGCAAATGTCTCAATGTGGCCAAATAGAACTCTCTAATGACTATCCGTCCCTCCGGAAAGAATACATGATGCTACAAATCATGAATATCGAAAAAACAATGAGCATCCCCTTGATTTTTGAATGACTTTCATACTAGTGTTGGAAAGGTGAGATTTTAAGTAAAAATAATGAAGAAATTTGCTATATTTTGAAATTTTGGTATAAAAAAAGAAGAATGCGAATGTATCAGTCCGCGTAGCACAACAATGGTTCGTTCACTTCCGTTCTGGAAATTTCGAAATTTCGATTTATACTGATAAAAGTTCTACACTGATGGAATCGAATCCCTACCGGAAAAATGGTAAAAATAAATCGATTAAAATGGTACATACTTATTTGCTAATTTATTAATTATTATAAATAAAGAAACAAATAAGTCGGGTTTGATTAGAAATACGAAAAGACTTTTTCGACTACCCACTATTTACATCAGTTGAAGATGTCGAGGGCGTTCAGAACGAGGCATGATCTTTCGACCGTCTTTGACGGCTTTGTACCACTCGTAGGATTATGTTTTTGAAAAAAAAAACTGAATCACCGCAGCCAAAATTAAAAATACAAAATTTGAGACAAATTCTTTGATCGATGTCTTTATCCATTGTAAAAACCGCAACACATACTATGAATGGGGTATCCAATGTTTCCTTCTGGGAAAAATTCGTGAAAAATTTTAGCTATGTATATATCCTGTTCGTGGTCGTCATCAAAAGGGGGGGTCTTTCATCCGAGGCTGGTTGCTAGTTTTCATGGGGGGTGTTGTTTTACGTGGCGGGTCCCAAACCCAGCGCACAACCCTATGTAGGGGATGTTTCGCCTTCTCACTTTAGCTCGCCTTCAAACGGATGTTCTTAGGCTACCCAGAGTATACTTGGCCTAAGGCTGGAAGTCGTGAGCTGCTTGAGCCATATGTAAAAGAATCGTTTCTGACCACTCCCAAATGAATGGCGATCAGAAAACGCTCCTCGCTTGCGTGAACTTCTACACATGACTCCATCCTCCTATCCAACGCAGGTTGCCAACAGGTGCTACTTCGGCCTGAGTACGACGTTGTGAGTTTTCGAGAGAAAGGTTATGCGAAAGATTTATGGTCATTTTCGCATTGGCCACGGAGAATATCGCATTCGATAGAACGATGAGCTGTACAAGATATACGACGACACTGACATAGTTCAGCGAATTAAAAGACAACAGCTACGCTGGCTAGGTCATGTTGTCCAAATGGACGTATACACTCTAGCTCTGAAAGTATTCGACGCAGTACCCGCCAGGGGAAGCAGAGGAAGAGGAAGACCTCCACTCCGTTGGAAGGACCAAGAGGAGAAGGACCTGGCTTCGCTTGGAATATTCAATTGGCGCCACGTAGCGAAAAGAAGAAGCGACTGGCGCGCTGTTGTTAACTCGGCTATAATCGCGTAACCGGTGCCTACGCCAGTAAAGAAGATATACCCTGTTCAGGTGTTTGATCAGTTTTTTATTGACTGTTCCGCCCTTACGACTCTTAAACACCTCAGGCCTGCGATTCGAGTAGGTGGAGCCAAAATACGACATGAGTAATTATAGTATGTTGCGTTCAAAGGACTAAACATTTTTTAGCAGCACAAATATTTTATTTCTGGCTGATCTCCGTCTAAGGAATTACATAATTGTGTAGGGATCCCAGTCAAGAAAAGGAGGAAATGAGTTATCTGTTTTGAGGGTCTTCTACTTTTCGGCAATTTAAAATTTTAGGCACTTGTAAGCTATCCGGCTATGAAAGTCAGTAGAGTGTGATTTACTAAGTAAAATACATCATATATATACAAATATCATATAAAACTTTTCTGTCCATTTATGTCGAAGATATCATTTTTATTTATCGGAACATGTTTTTTTCAAACTCCTGCATTTGTTACATACATAGGTCTGAATGGCGAATTGTTCCTTTATAATAATAAGTTTTGAATCATAAGTATTCTGAGCCTACACAGACCATAATAATTCACATTTTTTCTTACTTTTGAGTGAAGCCTACGGTTTAAGCTGTCACTTTTGTTAGGAATGATGATCAGGATGATCTTTGTATCGAAACATAGGCCTTCAAAAACGCGGAAAGCTATGGTTTGACGTCTTCAGAGCGTTCTGGTAGTATATGAGTTCATTTTCCCTGACGGTCAAAACAGTTAATAATTCAGTTTTCAAGATAAGGAACTGGAAGCATTACTCGATAAAAATTTTTGTCAAAAACTAGAAAAGCTCGCAGAATCTTTGGGAGTTTAAGAGCAGCCGGGTACATTCGAAGCAAGGAATTGGGTACCATTTGAATTGAAGGCAAGAGATGTTGAAATATGATCTTGCATGTCAGAAATATTGCATCAGTTTTTGACTGTTTATGAAAAATGGATCCATTACGATAACGCTAAAATCACATTGAAACACCAACCACGTCAACGGCAAGGCAAAATACCCAAGATGCCAAGGTAATGTTCTGTATTTGGTGGGTTCATAAGGACTCGCAGTATTATTATTTTCTGAAACCAAGTTAACGCCGTAAAATGTCCGGAATGTGCGACTGAACACGATACAATAATTTTCCATCATTTTCATTTCATTTTGTTTATTATTGTCCGTCAGGCAGGTGTAGTTTGTTGATCCAGATGGCCAATATTTTGAAAAATAGAATGCATGTACATGTTTTTCTTGTTCAAATTAAATAAAATAACTCTCGAATATAGTTATAGACTCTCACTCACTTTTATAAGAGACCTTTACTTGGATGTGTTTAATATACAATAAGAACACCAGAAGACCCCTAAAACTGGGAACATTTGACGAGAATCATCTGTTATCCGCATCTATTCAAATGAAATATAATGTCTGGTTAAAGAATTTTTTTTACAGATGTGATAATTCCGCTTTCTTTCATATAGTTGAAACACAAACAATCGTTGTATTATACGATACTTAACAGAAGAATCTTTATACTACTGTGATCATATTGAAAGGTGAATTTTGTCCATTTCATCTCCTTCAAAGTAATCCCCTCCCTCAGCAATACATTTATGCCAACGAATTTTCCAGTCATCATAGCACTTAGAAAAATCCTCTGTCGTGATGGCCATCAGAGCTTTTTTCGATTCAGTTTTTATATCTTCAATTGAGTCAAAACGGTGTCCTCGGAGTGGTCATGTGAATTTGCTGAATAGCCAGAAGTTACACGAAGGTAAATCAGGCGAATGCGGTGGTTGCGGCACGATATTAGTTGAAAATGTGGCAAAATGTTCACGAATAACCAATGCCGTATGAGATGGTGCATTATCGCACAAACACACGCGTATCTCATATACTAATGAATATTTTGACTTTAAAAGTACTACCAACTTACAGAAAAAAAATTTACCGATTCGAAAAACAACCGAGGTATATTTCATCATTCATTTCAATTTGATCACAGTACTTTTAGGTACGCAACTAAGTCCTCGTTTTTTTTTAATGAAAATGCAATTTTATTGTAAGGAAATGGTAACAAATAAGTTATTAGAAGTATTGCCCATCGCTTGGTACAACTTTTTCCTATCTTTCTGGCAAAGCTCGAATACCCTTATGCTAAAACTGTTCATCCTGTGATGCTATCACCATAAATCAAGCCATTTCTCGATGTCGTGTTGTTAGTGGAACTGCTTCTGAGCCAGACCAAGTGCCATTGCAAGCAAGAAATAATAATCAGCCGGTGCAATATCCAGGGAATCCAGCGGGTGGGGTAGGACTTCCTATTTAAGCGTTTCCAGGTAGGGTTTAACGGGTTTGTCAACGTGAGGCGGAGTGTTGTCATGCAGCAGAATCACTTTTTGCGCCCCACCTGATATTGAGGTTTGTAGTCGCATGACTTGTAGTCGCTTTGAAATGACCTCTTCTTGCATTTGACACGGATCCTCATCAATCAACGTCTACAATTCTTCGTCTTCGAAGGTTTTTGACTTTGCTTCTCTCGAACGGTCAGTAATATTGAAATAAGAAACTCAATACTTCCTGCAAATGACGATTATTCACACAACCAAAAGTATATGACACACAAAAAAAGTCACTAATGTTGAAACACAGTTTCTTTTTCAAATGTCTAGGATCAGTTTATCACGTTTGAGATACATACATATGTATATCAAAATCGATTACCACCAACTGCTGCGCACCTAATAATAATATGGAATAATATTTTTGTATTAATAAAAAATATAATTGAAATATTCTAAGAAACATTTTATTAATTTTTTATGCGTGGCTTTGTTGCTTATAAACTAGCAACTCTCAACAAAATAACCAAAACAAACCACTCAAAGTTACTCACTCGTCTTTCTCACATCGTCAATAAATAAAAATCTCTCAGCGTTTTTGGGTTGGCTTGGCTAATCTCACACAACCAGTTGGCTCTGCTCATTCGAACAACAAAGACAACTGCAGCTGACCGGATTAGTTGAAAATTCGCTAAGTGAAATGCGAAAGTGAATAAAACATAATAAAGAAGCGAATTGTTTTGTTGGATAAAAATAAAAAAACTAAACAACAAAACAAGAACAAAAAAGAAAACATTTCTGTAAGAATATCTCAGCGTTAGCAAAATGCAATCCCAAATCGAACTGGTTGAAATAAGTTTGAGTGGACCAAATACACCGATTACACCAAGCACCCCGGAGAAGCGATTCGAACAGGCCACTGATGCAATTTTAAGTTATGTCCTCGGCGATACGGTGCGTGAGCGTGATGAGTATGATCCCAGCGTGGAAGAATCCTTGCAGAGACGCAATCAAACCAGCACCGCTTGGGCACCGAAGGTTAAGGATGATGGGAAACCACATGTACGTTATTTTGCCGTTGGACCGAGTACCTATCAGATACGTTGTCCTCTCTGTAAGCAGCGTGCCGACAGCGAAACGGTGCAAATGAGCGGCATCTTGGGTCATCTCAGCTGTTTACTCTCCACATTGTCCTGGTGCGTGTTTTGGCAGAAAATTTATATTTTTAATTTATATATGTTTATTTCACAGCTGTTTTCCAATATTCTCGTTGTCCTTTGTCTATCTGTGCCTGCAGAGTCGCTTGAAGAGCAAACGCATGTTCTGCAATAGATGCGGCGGCCACCTAGGCTTCTACTGGCGGCCTACTTGAGCAAGATTCTTTTATTATAGTACCTTAGTAAGGCTTTTAATTGTTTTGGTCTAGTGCTTGCAAATAATTTTATGAATCTGTTTCGAATAATTTATATGTATATAGATAGTATTTTTTTAACATTTAAAAATAAAATAATTCTGTACATATTTATTTTTTATGTTAATTAATTTGGTTTTACTCAAAGCATACATTCATACATACATATGTATTTTTGATAAAAGTTCAGTTTTTTAAGTTTTTGCATCGAAATGTTGTGTCTATTTCACTTTACATATGAATAATTGTACACACTTATATATATACATACATTGTGACAAAAAAATCCCCGGAAATTGTAAATAAAACACAAAATATTTAAATATTCCTCGAAACACTTCTCATAAGCACATTTGGAAGGGCATTCAGCTTCTTCAGCGAATTTTTGTTTTATCTCTTCAATCGACTGAAAACGGGTTCCATTCCAATGATTCTTGACTTGTTGGCATGGCAAACTCATTAATCCATTTCTCATCGGCAGTCATAATGCTCTCCAGGAATGCGAGATCGGCATTCGCGCGATCAAGTATGTCAAAAGAGACCTGTTTAATGTACTCTTTTTGAAAAATGTTCACCTTTATCGAGAAGAGTCGAGCAAGAACGCGTTTTATATCCCAACTATCCACTAAAATCATACAAACGAACTCGCGATAAATGTTGAGCTTCTTACCATCTCTCTTACACTTGTCAGACGATTTTCAAGCACCATATTCTTCACTTTTTGAATATTTTCATCAGTTAAATAGGTCGAAAGGTTTCCAGAACGAGGCATGTTTTCAAAGATCTCTTGACCGTCTTTAAAGGCTTTTATACCACTCACAGGTTTGTGTTTTTGAGAAAACTGAATCACTGTAAGCCTTTTCCAACATTCACAACAATTTCACACATGAAATTGGGTCAGAAATACAAAACTTGAGACAAATTCTTTGTTCGATGTTCTTATCTATTGTAAAAATCTCAACACACTTCTGAAATCGCGTTCGTATGTGATTTAGTAGTTAAGGACAGTCCTACCAACTTAATAAAAAGGCATGGTTTTAAAATATTATTTACGCGGGGAATTTAATTACAATTTCGGATCGCTTTTTTGTCACAATGTATGTACATTTGCGCATAGGATCGCATTGTTAGAAGTCTATTTTTATACGACAATGAGTATAGAGAAGACTAAGTAAATTGCCATAGGCAACAACAAACAGAAAGAACAGTAGAAAAATTATTCTTCGAAAAAATTTAGAATCGCGCAAATTTTATATAATTAAATGACAACGGCATGTAAATAAAAATATGTATGCTTTTTATTAGGCGATTCTACATGCGATTTATCAACACTCTCACCCAAAATCCACACAAAAATATCTTACCTGTAAATCACAAAGGGAGCTGTGTCAAATTGGTAAAATTGCAGAAGTAGTTCAAAATTTCATCCAGAATTTATATCAATTCTTGGTGCAATTGCTTTTCCTGAACCACACAAGGATTTGCCTCAATCACTTCAATATTAACAATTTTGTTCGGAGAACATGAATTTGCATAATAATCTGGGAAAATCGCGGCATGACGAAATGTCGAATCTCTCTGAACACACTGACAAAATTTGACAAAAATCCGTAAACAAAGATTGCCGTCGACTGTCACTATTTGTAGACACGACGTATCGAGCGTAAAATTGCTTATTAAGAGAAGTTAAAATCACAAAAACTGTTTTTGGATCGGTAAAATACTCCGAACTGCCTGAAAGCACTTATTGCAAAAGGTGCTAAACAAAAACTGAAGTTAGTTTGTTGCCATGGATATCTTAGCCAATTCTGATGCTTTTAAGTGTCCAGAAAACGACATTATTCGTGGAAATTTTGGACGTGTTCTTGTTTTTAAGACAATTGCGTATCTAATATTTTAATAAATATCGGCTTGTTAGTAACAAAATATAGTTTTCCAGTAATGATTAGCGTTCATCCTCATTTTGAAGCTCCTTACCAAAAAAATAAATTGGGCAAAACGTTTTAAGGCTTTATTAAATATCAAACGCCTAGTTAACTACAAACAGTTTACTCAATAAAAAATCTCGTTATCGCTTCAGAAGTAATTCGCATTTACTACTCAGAAACAATGATGTTGCCAAATACCCAGATATTGGTACAATCTACCAATGGATGTGAATAAGGGGGGAAATATCTCCACAAAAGTTATTTGTTTAAAATGAACTCAGTGATGTAATGCGACAAACAAGTTAAGAAAGATTAAACAATTTACCAAAGCTTTGGACGCGGAAGGATATTGTTTTAGCGACATTTGTAGAAAAATTTATGAAAAATACAGATTTCATCAAAGTTATGATAAGCTTTAAGATTCCAAAAAAATATGGGTAGCATGTAAGATTATATTCGCAATTTTCTTCTTCTTAATTGTCGTAGACACCGCTTACGCGATTATAGCCGAGTTAACAACAGCGCGCCAGTCGTTTCTTTTTATCGCTACGTGGCGCCAATTGGATATTCCAAGCGAAGCCAGGTCCTTCTCCACTTGGTCTTTCCAACGAAGTGGAGGTCTTCCTCTTCCTCTGCTTCCCCCGGCGGGTACTGCGTCGAATACTTTCAGAGCTGGAGTGTTTTCGTCCATCCGGACAACATGACATAGCCAGCGTAGCCGCTGTCTTTTAATTCGCTGAACTATGTCAATGTCGTATGTCGTATATCTCGTATATCTCGTACAGCTCATCGTTCCATCGAATGCGATATTCGCCGTGGCCAATGCGCAAAGGACCATAAATATCGTAGTCCTTATTTCGTTTGCCATGGTCGTCATCAAAAGGGGGGTCTCTTATCCGAGGCAGTAGGTAATCTTTCATTTGCTTTTTTACGTGGCGGTTCCCAAACCCAGCGCACAACCCTATGTAGGGGATGTTTCGCCTTCTCACTTTAGCTCGCCTTCGAACGGATGTTCTTAGGCTACCCAGAGGATACTTGGTCAAAGACCGGAAGTTGTGAGCTGCTTGAGCCATGTGTAAAAGAGTCGGTTCTGGCCACTCCCAAGTGAATGGCGATCAGAGAACTTTCCTCACTTTCGTGAACTTCTACACATGACTCCATCCTCCAATTCGCAATCATTTAGATAAATTGTTGAATAATTTTGGTGAGAAAATTTACTATGAAACCAAGGTTACAGCCATTAAGGTAGCAGCAGGTCTACTGCTCCGAAGTGCAGCCTCTTTCAGAGAATTGACCATTCACTGAGGCAGCAGAGCGGCGATATTACCCTCGAACTCGTTTAGGGTTGGTCGAGGAGTTCCTAATATCGCTATCAATAGCATCAAGAGTCTTTGAGATAAGACTGGTATGTGACCAGGTCGTAGGAATCGCAGGATATTGCAAAGCTTAATAGCTGTGCTACCATCGGTACATGCGCTGTCGCAAAAGCCTTTTGGTCCAAGGTCGATCGCATGAGATCTAGTGATCTAACCTCTCCCAAGTTATGGGGCGTTTAACAGGCCATTGCCGTATTGGCGTCTATACAGTAAGGTTGCGAGGAGCTGCATGAAAGAAGATGAGGTGGAAATAACTCAACACTTCCTTCTTGACTTGACACTATGGAGCGCATATCTTCAGACTTCCAACCGAACTGGCGGGAGTGGAACTTAAACGCCTGTGCAAATTTGTATTGGCAACTAAACGTTTTGTTAATTTATAAGTTCGACCACAGGAGTTCTTCATTTTTATATCTACATATAGCATATAAATATGCGATCTTTGATCAGCCATCTAAACTAACCTGAGAACAAAGGAGAGCTGTTCCACTATGATCTTAAAGTGATAGAAGGAAGGTATTATGGTTTATGTTACCAATCCTATATAGCTGATTACTGCTAATCCTTAAAAATATATTACTAACAAAAAATTATAAAGGAAGAACGAGGAAATATATCGGTCCAAGAAAACGCTTGGTTTTATTTGCAATGAAAAATCAAAGCAGTGTAATACATACTTAGAGATTTACCGGGCTGTAACTGCTGATCCAAAGTAATTTTTACTAAAGCCTCCATTTTCCGCAGTTCATACATCTGCCGAGGAAACATTTGGATTGTAGTTTATTGAGTTTTTTGGTCGTAAAATCGAATATAATCTATAAGTTTGGCATCGAGCTAGAGAACATAAACAAACTCTAATTAAACAAAGAGGAAAAACACATTTTTGTAGTGTCACAGCGTGATGAGTTGATCACTGAAATATTTTCAATATAGTAGGACTCGATCGTCAGGTAAGTAAATAAAATATGCAACATTATTATAGTTAAAAATAATATTTGTATCATAAATGTATGTATATACATAGGTATGCTCTAATTTGACTTAGCACACAACTGTTGCTGATGTGCCCAGATGCTGCCAACAGTCTTACGGATTCGCCTCGAAAGCGTCACAGTATCAAAGTGTGGCACAGCCAGAGCAATCGAAGCGAGGAACGCAGTAAATTACTCAAAACCTTTTCATTGTAGAGAGCGAACATTTGCTCTTTATACTATATACCTATACAAGTATTTGCTTGCTGATCCCATATATAATCCAACACTATTTATATTCCCTCAATTAGCTTGAGTGCCCACTAACGAAGAGGCAGCCAGAGCAACAACAAACATCAGATGAAATGAAAGCAACCACAATAACAATGACAGCGTCAACGCCAACGACGCCAATAGCAAGAGCATCAAGTGGTGAACACATAGAGCGCGACAGACTGCAACAGCACGACAGTGAACTGAAAACGTCGTTGTTCATCTTACTACATGTACATTTTGAGAAGCAACAACAACAGAATGGCCGGCATGTACACAAAACAACACAGTTGTCCATTTTGTATGTACACAATTTCGTTGTGGCCATACTAATTCCTTTCACTTCAATGAAATTTTAATATTTTCTTCAAAATGAAATTTTTTATGCAAAAAATAAGTAAATAGGTAAATATTTTTGCTTTAAATTATCAATTGTTATTACAAATGATATAATAGAGCTATAATATAGCTATTTTATGCTTTTATTTGTAAAATAACGTCAAGTTTGTTAGAGCTGTGAATAATTTTACATTTTACATATTAGTGGCATCACCACTCTACCTCCTATTTCTATCTTCCATTCTACTGCCAACTCTACTGTCGTCCTACTGACGTTGGCAAAAATAGGAGGATATTGAAGTTAGCGAGAACGACAACTGTCGTCCCGCAGTCGTGTAGTCGTGCAGCTGTCAAAATAACACTGCCCTTAAAAACGTGTGTATTTTAATATTTGACAGATGTAGTTTGCAGTCTGTCGCGCTCTATGTGTTTACCACTTCAGTGTTGGCTGGCAATGTCGCTGATTAACAATTCTATGTATTGTCAGTTGATCGCTTTGCTTTGACGGCATTTGTAGCGAAATTCGAAATATGTACCTGGTGCTAACGCTCGCTAAACGTGTTGTGAAGTGTTGAAAAAAAATTACAAAAATTAAGTTAAAAGTATTAAAAATATTGCCGAAATTGAGAAGAAAAGAAAACACTCCGAGAACTCGCTTACACATTAGACTAGCGTTAGACAGCTGTCAAAGATGGCAACCACACCGTCCACTGTCATTGTGACGATTGACAGTAATGATGGCGCTCTAGAGGATGTGATGCCGGTATTGTCTACGAATGTTGGACATTTACTAGAAGAGCCCGTTGAGATACAGTGCCCGGCTTGCGGCGGGAAATGCCTCACCAGTGTGGAACGGCAGGCAGTGACGTTTCTGCAGAAATGTGTTTCTGTGATTAATTTTTGCCTTTGTTGGTAAGTCATAGAGGAGTGAGCGTAAAATATTGTACACAACAGTATATCATATTTGTTAGTGATCGGGCATAAACAATTTTTTAGGGTTTTGAAATTAGTAAAAAGTAGTAAATTTTGTGAAAAATGACGTAGTCTCCTAAGACGTTTTTGATGACGCATCGGTTATTTCTTCGGCTCGTAAGTTGGCGCCAACACGATAAGCTAAGTTATGCGAGTTAGAGATAGGGTTATACGTATATATAGTATATATAAATAATCAGGATAATAAAACGAGTTGAAATCCGATTGACTGTCTGTCAATGCAAGCTGTACCTTGAGTAAAAATTGAGATGTTGTTATGAAATTTGGTACTTGTGTTTCTTGGCAAAAAAAGTGAAGACGAGAATGACGAAATCGGGAGCTGGGAATGCAGAAGCAAGGTGAACCAGTGAGCTAAAGTTTTTGAAAAAATGGCCGTGCCACGCCCTCCAATAGAAAAATGCACATATCTCCTAAACACTACAGTATCCAAATTCGCTTGGGACAATTGATATAAAAACCCCTACCGCCAGTGTGAAAATGCATGAAATTGGATAATAACCTCGCCCATCCCCATAGAATGGTTCTGTTAGAAATTACTACGGGCGCGATAAATGAAAGTCGATGTGAGCCAGCAACATTAAATTTTACACCCGCTATGATGAAAGAGGGGGTCATAGAAATCGGTGTCAAGATTGGACGATGGACGTTGCACCGTTCACTTTTAGGTGAAATCACATATCTTCAGACCTACTCCTCCAATTTCAACCATATTCGATTACAACCTCGACTACAGTATTCGGATAAAACTGTGTACAAATAGTGCATTTGTGGTATGCCAGCTGAAGTCAAAAACTTGTCAAAATCGGACCACATCTCTTCAAACCCCACCATACCAAATATGTTGGCCCCAGTGCGTATGTCTGACTTTTTGCCGTTAATATTGATCTGTTTGTGAGATATGCAATTGAAAATCGACAAAACGGTTTCTTTTATAATAATTATGTCTTATGTCAAAAATTTGTTGGATCGGATTAATATTTCCCTTAGTCCCCATTTAAAATAAATTAATGTGTATTGCACCTAATGTAAATATTTTCGAATTTCCAATTGACTTTATACCACATACATCGAAAGATGTGGGAGTTATTTCAAGGAAATTCAGAGTCTCTTTGCAACTAAAATAGATAGAATCGTGAAAACTTGCCCTAAACCTCATATAACTAACAAACTTTATACACTTAAAAGTATGAACTGTTTGCTTACACTGAAATTATCCATTATTATTTTTTTTAATCTACTCTCAGTGTATCCTTTTTCTTTTATTTGCCTTTCACATTCATTTTTTCATATACTATAAATGCCTATATTGTAATGTAGTCTTCTCTTGTTTTGACTTTAATAATTGTGTTTTTTCTACTACACACCAGAAATAGGAAAAATGTATGCCCACTGATTTTAAAAAGCCTCTGTGAATGACCTCAGAAGTGACTAATTATTTAAGATTATTCATAACTCCATTAAAGGGGATATCATAAGAATTATATTTCTTTTTAGAGTCAAACTTTAGGGGTATAATTAGTGTGACCACACTATACTTCGGTGAAAGAAGTTGTAAGTAAATAACTCTATAACTTTCATTAGAAAGATATATGACGATTTTTTTCGATCCTATGAAGATTTTTCAATAAATTGCGTATCTTTTGATTACTGAAGCTTAATTTCTATAAGATTACGAACCTTGCATTACTAAAATGAGTAAACAGTAGTATGGACAAATATTTTAAGTGTGCGTTTGAATTGTGTTGCTATTCGTAAATACAAATATAAGTGGTACTTAAGCATATCAATAAAATGCAACAGTTATCCATAAAACATTATTTATCAGCAGACTAGTCTCTAAACTTAAAATGCAATTATTATTCATGACAGCCACCAAACTGCAGCAGTGAAAGTATTCACGTAGTAACGAATATTTACGCTCTCCTAATTTAGTAGAAAGTGTCTATAACCTATTAATACTACATACAAAAAACGGCATAGACAAATCGAAGAAAGAATATACAGTATTACCCACTCAATTGAAACATTCTTACAAATTTTTTTAAAAATGCATTTGAAATGAGGATAATAAATGAATGTTAACTTCTCATCATAACTGGAAGCTCATCGGTTACTAATCGCTTAATTGGGTACATTACTAAATAATTCTGATATTGCAGTTCAATAAATAATTCGTAAAACTAGTAAGTCTTACAGAATAGCGCAATGAAACGAATTACGGTAACTATTGAACTTTGCAATATCCAATTGTTTGCTGCTGTCGCTTGCTAAATTTGGTTACTAACTATATGATCTCTGAATGTCTCAGATTACAAAACTTTCAAAGTCTTGGGCTCACTGTTATAAGAAGAATATTACAACAAAAGTTGAACTAGGTTCAGAAAAATTTTGGATAAAATTTTTTCACATTTGTTGTTTTTTTAAAGGCTAATGGATATGTCTTTTGCATAAAATATTTAGTTTTGTGTTTTTTTAAACATGTAGTTTTCAAGAAAAAATGTAACACATTTACGTATGATTTTATGCCAAGAATTCAGATTTATTATAAAGAAGATAAGGGTTTGTCATTTTGTTTTAAAAATGATTTTGAGTAAGTGACCGACGTAGCTGGATCTAATGAGTTCCAGCCGAGAAGTAGAATTTTCGACTACTTTTTGAATCAATTGGGTCCGCATATCAAAATTAAATGCGCCGAATATTCTTTTTCAAGACGTCTTAAACTTATATGGGTAGACAAGCGACTTCCCATAAAAATAGTCCAGATGTTTTGATTCGCACTATTACACAGGCTTTCGACGCGAGGTAACCAAAGGAACCAAAGGTTGTCCACATCAACATCCTCCAATTCAGGTACCAAAAATGTAATTAGTTATGGCTATATAGAATTCCTCACTGCAACATTATGGCCACTTTCGGTTTTGAGGAAATATTGATTAATGATTCCCCTCTGCTAATGCAGCCGCTGTGACTTTTTGAAGATGTGACGGCGTATCAAATGATAGCTTGACTTTGTTTATTAACGTACTCATTCTAAAAATCCAAAAGTGAGCTTCATTGTTAAACAAAATTTTCGTTTAAAAATCAGAATAGTTGACCTTCTCGTTTTAGGTGCATTCGTGCGAACGTGTGACACACTTGATAGTCATTCGGTTTCTATTTGATCGATGATTTGGATTTTGTAAGCCCGCTACTCTAGATCCTTACGCAAACCTTTCAATGAAGTGGAAGCTCCTAATGTTGCGCGCGATCACTGTTGGATTCATTCGGGTCTTCTTCGATCCTCTGCTTTTGTTTTTGCACAGCAGCAAAACCGTCAATTGTGTAATTGTAGTGAATGCTACAATAGCAACCAACACAAGAGATTTCAGAGTATGTGTTTCGCGCACTTCACCCAACTTACGGTCATCATATTCGGCCTATTGAGCATACTTGAGGCCCAGAATTCATTATTGGATAATAATCGACCGACTAGAAAATGTCCTGCACGCAGTGAGGAAAATATAGCAGATGTAGCTGTGAGTGTACACGAGGAGCCGTGGAGAGTTCATTCGGCGCCGTTCGCGCCAACTTGCACTGAACTAAAGAAGCTCGACTTTCCCAAGCGACATCACTTCGCTTTATGAGTTTTTGAAAAGTTTCAGAAGGATCCGACGTTTTCAAGCCAAATTTTCTTCAGAGATTAGGCTCCTTTCTTGCTCAATGGGTTTGTAAACAAGCAAATTTGCCGCATTGGCGATGAAGAGCAACCTGAAGAAATTCAAGACCTACCATTTTATACTGAAAAAGTAACGGTTTAGTGTGGTTTGTGGGCAGGCGGAGTTATCGATCCATTTTTCTTCAAAAATGATGCCGGTGAGAATGCAATATTCAATGCGCCATGATAACTGACTACTTGATGCCTGAAATTGAAGCTGGTGATCTGGGTGACATTTGTTTTCAAAAAAACGGCGAAACAGAACACTTCGGTGAGCAGATAAATTCACATTTTGGGCCGATCGATTGGCTACCAAGATCGTAACGATTTCACACCGTAAGACGTTATTGTGGGGATGTGTAAAGTCTAAAGTCTATGCAGATGATTCCGCTTCGATTCAGGTCTTGGCGCAAAACATCACGCATGTAACGCTCTTGTGTTTCATACACGTTCTTGTGTTTGTAATGTTTTTTTATGTGTCCTGATACTTAAAATTACATATTTCTGAATTTCGAATAAATTTAAAATTCCTAAATAAATTTACCGTTATAACAATTTTTATATTTTCGAAAATTTCCAATCTCACCTAAACCACTCAGAGAAAAATTTATGGGATCCGTATGTAATGCTTTTATAAACTTGTTCACGCTCGTATAATTATTTCCAATGTTTACAATATTTACGCTCCAATTACATATTGTACAAAATTTTTGATTTTAAAAATTTACATATGCTTATTTTTTCTCTCTGTTTTTATTCCACATTCTATGCACTGAAGCAATCCCATCCGTTGGAGTGGTCGCCATGACGTCAACCATTATTGCAGCGAGTGTGGCTGTTACATTGGCCGTTACATAACGTTGAGCTGGTACAAGCGACAGTTATTCAAAATGCAGCACTCGGATGTGGTGTTCGAAAACAAGTGGCAACGCTTTTGCAAAGTCGAGAAGGAGGCGCTCGATAATAAAATACGAGCGAATCAGCAAGCCAAAGAGCTGGTGAAATTGAAGAAGACGAAGACGAGCGATGAGAGTGATTGAAGTCGAGACTCTTACACATAAAATACTAGATATGGATATATTTTATTTTAATTTATTATTTTTGTACATTTATTGTATTTTAATAAATACTTATATTCAGAAAATTCATCAAATGGTTATTTTGATGAAATGTTACAAAAAAAACTTCGAGAAATAAAAAAGGTATAATAATTAATGTTTGAGCGTTACTTTCGTGCTTTATTGATTAATTAAAATTAAATTCAAATAATTAAAAATTGAAAAAAATTAAAAATTTTAATAACTTAAAATTTTACAATAATTTAGCGAAAAACAGCAATGTGGTTAATTGATTTATCAAAATTAAAATATTAATTTAATTAAATTAAAAGTAAAAACAATAAAAATTAAAATTAAAAAAAAAATAAAAATTAAAATTAAAAAAAAAAAAAAAAAATTTCAATAGCTTAAAAAATTTGCAATAATTTAGAGAAAAACAGTAATTATTATTTCGACTTTTAAAATTACAATAATTTTTTACTTAAAATGAATTTCTTGTTCGAATATGTATCAGGATCTCTAGAAGCTTTTTTACTAATACTCGAATAGAATTATATTTTTTGAAGCAGTTTCTCCCTCCTACCTCACCTGCCAGAATCATGTTTTGCATATCTATCATCTATATTGAATAAAACAAGGTACACAATACCTTTCTAGATTCGAAATTCTTCATTTAGAAGCACTTATTTTCCTTCGATTTTCGAAGAGTCTCTCATACTATGTCCATTTTATAGCTGATTGTTTAGCTTTAAGTCTTCGATAAGATCATTCCACCGTTAATAAGTCTGTTAGGTCTTAACACACTGATGTAATTTGTAATTACTTATAACTTTCATATATGGTCTAGCTTTTCATATTTTTGGTATTATCTTGTACCTTATTCAAAATATAAAAGAACTTACGAGTTCGAAGTTATCTCAAAAAATATTAATTAAGTACATATGTATATTCGCAGTTCAACAGGTGAAAGGGACAACCGCTTTTACATATATTTTCAAGTTGTTAGTTAGAACTAAAATCGTAGGTGTTTCCGTGCAGCGGTTGTGAGCACCTGCTTCTGAGATTTGCATAAAAATTGTCGAAATCACTACCCTTCTTCTTCTTCTTCTTAATTGGCGTAGACACCGCATACGCGATTATAGCCGAGTTAACAACAGCGCGCCAGTCGTTTCTTCTTTTCGCTACGTGGCGCCAATTGGATATTCCAAGCGAAGCCAGGTCCTTCTCCACTTGGTCCTTCCAACGAAGTGGAGGTCTTCCTCTTCCTCTGCTTCCCCCGGCGGGTACTGCGTCGAATACTTTCAGAGCTGGAGTGTTTTCATCCATCCGGACAACATGACCTAGCCAGCGTAGTCGTTGTCTTTTAATTCGCTGAACTATGTCAATGTCGTCGTATATCTCGTACAGCTCATCGTTCCATCGAATGCGATATTCGCCGTGGCCAATGCGCAAAGGACCATAAATCTTTCGCAGAATTTTTCTCTCACTACCCTTACTATACAAAAAATTATTCGGAAATTGGAAATAAAACGCAGAATATTTCATTATTTTAAAATTTATTTATGCCAACGATTTTTCCAGTCCTCAAAGCACTCTTCATAAACACTTTGTGAGATGGATTCAGCTTCTTCAGCTAATTTTGCTTTATCTATTCGATTGTCTGAAAACGGACTCCATCGAGCGGCCATTCAGTTTGGGGAACAAGAAGGAATCACACGGAGTCAAATCTAGTGAATACGGTGATTGATCGATTGTCTTCATTGTATGTTTGGCTTTGATTTGCGGTCACAATCGTTGCTCGATGCGATGGTGGATTATCATTGTGTAAAATCCATGAATTATTCTTTCCGGCCGTTTTCTGCGGATGTTCTCACGCAAACATCTCTATACGGCCAAGTAGAACTGCATATTGACCCTCCGGAATAAATGTCGAAAAAAAACATAGACATCTCCTTAATTTTTGAGTGGTTTATGCTCTATTTTTTCCCTCCATTCTCCATGAATATGGCGTCGAAACTCGTACGATCAAGCATGACCAAGGATACCTGAATACGGGACTACTTTTGAAAGAAATTCAGATTTATCGGTACGAGTCGAGCAAGCATGCGTTTCACACCCAAAATATATACCAATATCATTCAAACTGACTCGCGAGAGATGTCGACATGTACCTGACGATTTTCAAGCATCATATCCTTCACTTTTTTGATATTTTCATCAGTTGAAGAGGTCGAAGGTCGTTCAGAACGAGGTATGTCTTCAACGATATCTCGACCATCTTTGAAGGCTTTGTACCATTGTGTTTTTGTACCTTGTGTTTTTGTTAAAACTGAATCACCGTAATCCTTTTCCAATCTTTGCAACGATTCCTTACACGAAATATGGTTTAAAATACAGAATTTGAGAGAAAATCTTTCTTCGATATTTTTAACTATTGTAAAAATCTAACAGGTGTATCAAATTTAATTGCAATTTCCGGGTGCCTTTTTGTCACAATATAATGACTTTAAATCGAAAGTAAGCGTGGTCGGGTTCTGAATTCGAAATTCTTTAGCTGCAAGAGAAGGCGTCGTCGGAATTTGATCAGAATAGTTCTAGTATATTGGAAGATACAGAATTTCTTCAAAATTGATCCGTTCCATACACGAAGTAGAAATGTATCAAAATTTTTTTAAGAAAGAGGTGGTTAATGTAATGGTATATTATCAATCCGCAACACATTCATCATTTAAATAAATGGCTCAAAAAGGGGGGATTGAGTTGGTGCGGGGATAAACTGTCCAGAGTCAGGCAAAAGGCAGTCTTTTAAGCTGTCAGATCACTTAGAAATCTTTGTTATTGGAAAAGCCGCAGAGCCTTTTATGATCTACGCCAACCATTCATTAATCATATCACAAATCGCATAAATGTGTCTCGAAAAGCAGTAGAGAGTATCGCCAGAGGCAAGCGACTTCACTTCTGCTGGGTGCCAGCTTAGGTTAGGTGAGGTAGTGGAAGGAGATTGGCAATAATGGTGTACGGCTGTGACCCAAAAACCTGAGCGGCATTGGTAGAACGGTCTATTTGTGTATAAAACTGCAAAAGTCATGTATAAAATGGTAGATTATAAATACATTTATAAATTGAATTACTCACTGGTCAAAGCCTGGTGGCGGCACAAGCCTGTACAGGGTTTGTCCGGCAAGTAATAGAACTGATCATCTTCCGCTGCGGCTGTACTTCGCAGTGTGCGGGAACCGACTGGATTCGGAAGAGGGCGTTCCTAGCTAACAAATGAGCGGTTGGTCAGTTGTCTCCGAGCACCTGGAGAGACAGGACAAACATTTTTGAGCGACGTGTTTCTGTGAGTGGTGCAAGCTGAAAATGTCGCGGTCGTTAGAGCTCATTATCTTTTTTGACATAAAAGGAATCGACCACCATAAATTTGTTCTTCAACGCCAAGTTTTACGTAGAAGTCCTCATGCGACTCAAACGAAGGGTCAATCGGGTCCGGCAAGAAATCGCAGCCGCCCAACGTTTCCGCAGCCGCCCTACAGCCCATATGTGCCCCTCCTGTGGGTCCTAATTTTCTTTCCTTGCCTGAAAGGCCTGATGAAAGCCAAGCATCTAAGAAACAAGGGGATCTAAGAAGCATGCACCTCGGCTCTTAAGGCTATTCCGGAGAATGCCTTCCGTGACGCCTTAAGTGCTTGGAAACCACGCTGGCAGCGGTCTATCGACACAGAAGAAGCCTATTTTGAAAGTTTTTAAAGAATTTTCACGTTTGTTCAATTACTTTCCGGACAAACCTTGTAGAATGGGGCTGACAGCTTAAGAAGACTGCATGGAATGTCAAGAGCCAGGTAACTGGGGAAACAATGGAGCATTTCTTGGGCACTTGTCCTGCGCTGGTAAGGCAACGCCTCAAGAATTTAGAGCCCCACGATATAAGACGCTTGAAAACTTATCGTTGGTGAGGACTGTTGTCTCTTGAAATTATCGTCAAGCGCAGGCACCCTAAAGCATTGCTACTCCTTATGGTCACGTAACAGTACTCCATCTGGTATCCTAATGGACAAAAACTGGTCTACTCGTGGCTTATTAGCCTACCAGACTAACCCAAGCTAACCTTTCAGAGTTTAGAAAGTGATCATTATGTGCAAGGTGGGCGTGGCGAAGTATGTGAACGAAGTGCTCTCCCTACGTTTATCTGAAATATGTATTTCAAGCATTTGTTGATTAAACATACATATATGTATACTTTTTCATTATTCAGAGTTATTTTTTATTGACTTAAACTAAAACCTAAACAACCGATTTGTTTATGACCATATGCACATGATTATGTAACAGGTGGAGAGTGTAGCTAAATTTGTATATTTGCTTTCAAGCATCTTCAACAACACATACGAGTATATGTAAATGCATCGTTTGCTAAAAATGCGTGATTTTCCGCACGTTTTTCCTACCTCAGCGGTTTGCACGAAAGCGTGTGGGAAAAGTAAAGACACAAAAAATGATAAATTACTCGCACTGAGCGGCGATGACATCACACTATGCCACATTGCAAAGATCTTGTTAAATGTTATTTTAATTGGAGCAAAGCGAGATCGCAGAGAGATGAGAATTTAGCGAACAACAGACGAGACTGTTTGGCGAAAATTGAAAAAAAATAACAATTAGACATTGAAACAGATTAGTGATCATTCTCTGCAGCAGCCACACTCTCGCCGCTCTCTTGTCGATCACTGAGCATTTGCCATAACTGTATTAACGCCTGCCGCCCACCAACGTACGGTCTGAGTGGCCAGCAGTCAACAGTTCACTGCCACCATTTCAACGCGCAACAACACAACCGTTATAAAAACTATACATTTTCTAGAAATAAAAGTATTGAGTTTATCAAACAATTTTTGAAAAATATACTTTCTAAAAGCAACATGGCAGCCGCTGTTCCAGAAGCACCACAGCTGGTGAAGGTCAAGCTGATACCGGCTGAATCGTTGGAGGAACGAAAGCGCCACATTGTGGCTAATGTGGTGTTGGAGGGTCGCACCTCCGTAGTGCCGTACATAGATGATGCGGTCAGCCTCAGTAAAGTGGCACAAAAACAATTGCTCGACGCCACAGCAGTGCCGAAGCGCAGCCACAAGCGTTTGCATTTCTACTCCGTGGGACCGCGTACCTATCACACCAAATGTCCGCTGTGTCAGCAGTACGGCGATGCGGCTGTGATGCGAGCGGCGGGTTTAAAGGATGCCACCTGCTGTTTGTCGACGTCGTCGTGGTGAGTACATATTTTGAGTTATGTGTTCAATGCCAATGTTTATTTAAGAAAATTTTGTCTCAAATTAAGCTTATCGTTTTAAATTTGTCCGCTTGAACTTTTAATTTAAAAGATGTGTGTGATCAGTCCGTATAGAAAACTTATTAATTAAGTAAGCTTAAAAAATATATAATCAAGAATTAATGGTTGAAAATTTAAAAATCTAGAATAAAAAAGTTTTGAATTTAGTAGATTACAAAAAAAAAACGTGTGATGCCACATTTGAAAAAAAAACAGAGATATAGTATTTACATTTTATGAGCTGCTAAGTTCATTTTGTTTAATTTCTAATTTTGAGTTAGATTTCGGATAACTTAACATTTTATAAGAATTGATCCTTTATTTGATTTTAAAAATATAAATATATCTTTACCTAATTTATTAAAAAGTATTTGCATCATATTATAATTTTAACACTTATTCTATTATTTTCATTCGCTTATTTGGTTATAGCCGAGTTTACAACAGCGCGTCATTAGTTCTTTCTGGTCTTTCCAAAGAAGTGGAAGTCTTTCTACTCCTCTGCTTCCCTCGGCGGGTACTGAATACTCTCAGAGCGTGAGTGTTTTCATTGCCCTTTAGTTCGCTGAACTATGTCAATGTCGGAATGCCGAAGCCAAGCTGCAAGTGTGATGCCTGTTTGTTTAATGGCAGGAAATATTTCGTCTCGCCTATTTGCTTCGCTTCTTTGTCCAACCTGGAGAAAATAGAACGAACGGCGCGATTGTTATGGTCAATGATATCGATATCATCGGCGTACGCCAGTAGTTGTACCCTCTTGTAGAAGATTGTACCTTCTCTATTCATATCTGCAGCTCGAATTATTTTCTCATGGAGTAGATTGAAAAATCGCAAAATAAGGAGCTCCTTCCTGATCCTGACGGAGTGTTTGGTATTCCTCAATGTCAGCTTACACAGCGGTAATTCAGGCATTAGGGCAGCTCCTTTTCGTGTTGACAAAAGCAGCCTTTAAATTGACGAAAAGGTGGTTTGCGTCGATCTTCTTTTCACTGGTTTTTTTCAAGATTTGGCGCATAATGAATATCGAATCAGTTTATTGACAGTGGGCTTTAATCTTTCAGAGTTCTCCTAATTACAATCGTCGGGCATGCTTTCGTCTGACCATATTCTACGAAGAAGCTGATGCATGCTCCTTATCAGTTCTTCGACACCGTATTTGCATAGCTCGGCCGGCCATCGACTCCGCTGCTTTGTTCTTCTTTGTTGTATTTGCGTTGTTGTACGTTTACTCCATCGTCATCGAATGGGGAGTACAATTCACCATCTCCTGGCATTATGCTTTCACTGCCACTCAGCAGGCTGGAGAAGTGTTCCCTCCATAATTTTAGTATGCTCTGGGCATCAGTCACTAGATCACTTCTGGGGTTCTATGGAAGCATTCTCCTGTTAGTCGCCGCATATTTTAAAGCTCTATGTATAAAATGGAAATGGTTACAAACGAATTATTCGAAGTATTTCAAATGTCACAACTTTTCCACATCTTTCTGGTAAAGCACGAATATCAATACAATAAAACTGTTCATCTTGTGATGCTATCCATAAATCAAGCCATTTCTCGATTTCCTCTTGTTAGTGAAACTGCTTGGCATTTCCCATTTAAACGTTTCCAGGTAGGGCTTAATGTGTTTGGCAACTTAAGGCTGAATGTAGTCAGGCAGCAGAATCACTTTTTCGTGCCTCTCTTGGTTTTTAGGTTATTTGAAACCCAAGTCCGTTGTTTATGAATAATTCATGTCCACTAGGGGTAATACACTCATGCCAACAATTTTTTCAGTCCTAGAAACACTTCCGAGAAGCTTTCCGCTCATTCAGCGAATTTTGTTTTATCTCTTCGATCGACTGAAAATGAGTTCCACAAAGCGCAATTTCAGTTTCGGGAACAAGAAAAAATCACGCAGTACCAAATCTGGTGAATACGGTGGTATTCATGGCGTTTTTGGCTTTAAATTCGATCACAATCATGGCTCGGTGCGATGAATAGAACTCCCTTTGCCCGTCTGTCCCTCGTGAATAATTTCGAAAATATACCGAATATCGAAAAAAACAATGAGTTTCACCTTGATTTTTGAGCGGCTTTGGTGTGTTTTTTTTGTTTGGTTTCGCCTTTTTTTCGTTTCCATTCAAGAGAGATGTTGAGTTCTCTTACCATCTCTTTAAAATTTTAATATATTCATCAGCTTAAGTTATACCAGCTGGTCCCTCAGTTTATGATATATCAATCTGAAGCCATGAACCCGTCTTTTTTCATTTGTCAAAACGGTTGATATCAGACCACGGTAGCATATAGTTGTCATAAAAATCGAGAGATCAAAGTTATTGTAAGGAATCTTTCGTATTTGTGAATGGTATTATAGCTTCGGTGTCACCGAAGTTAAGGGTTTTTCTTGTTAAGGGGGTTTCTTGTTTTTTACAAAAAAGAAATATTTTACTTAGAGACTGTACACTGAAGACTTTAATTAATTTATTACAAAATTATTTTTTTGTTTGGTTTAATATATTTTTTAGTTGTAATATGCAGTTTAATCAATGTAATATTTTTTTTTAATAAGAATTGAGGTGAGAAAGTATGTTTGCTTTCCTTGAAATATTTTTACAATTTATTGTCATATTAAAATACCAAAAAATGTTATTCAAATATTTAAAATAAATCGTATAACAAATTTAATTTTTCTCCATTTGTAGCTTCTTCCCAATCTTCTGGCTCTGCTGCATTAGCACCTGGTGCGGCTGTAATCGCGAGTGGACCACGAAAGGCATTTACTGCAGTAAATGTGGGGGAAAATTAGGCATACAACAGAAGCCGAAATGAGTGCTAATAACAAAAATAAATAATAAAAGCAAATAAAAATAAAATAAAGAAAAAACGAAAAAGTGCACTCGGAACCGTGCAATATTAGCTAAATAACAAAGCCAATAACGAAAGTTACCAAATAAAGTAATAATAAAAATACTAATTAATAAAATAAGCAGTCTCATCCAGAATCTAGGTTTAATTAATTAAAAGTGCAATAATAAATATGCATTTGTTTATAGTGCGCGCTCTCGAAAATACCTTTTAAATCGAGTAATTCAAAAATATATTTTTTTGAAACTTATATTTTAGTTTGTAAACACTAAAAATAATACTCTATTGGCGTGAACCGTGCACAACGACTCTCACAATCTCTCGATCGACCAGATCTTTTTCCCACTCTGAGCAGCAGCTCTATTAGGTGCTCTGAGAAGCTAGACGTGGGTGGTAGCGTGAAAACTTTCGCTTTCTTCACTCATATATGAGAATTATATCAATTCTCTTTCACTCACCTGTTTACTCTCTCGCACGCTCGCTTGCCTACTCCTAGCGTTCACTGTTGACCTCAACTGAGATATTTGTTAGCCGTTCGACTTTAGTACGTTTCTTTAATTGCCGGACGTGTAATCATTGCGCTCGAACAAACAATTCTTTTTTCTACATTTTTTTCGCGAGAAATCTAATTTATACTAAGTAAAACCAAAGTGAGTGCGTTTTTTTACTTATAATTTCATATAACGATTAAAGCATGATGTCGGAATCCAACTCCACGCCGACTACACCCGCAATCGAAGACAGCAACAACACACCTGCCGCGGCGGATAAAAATGCCAAGAAGCCTTTGTCTGAGAAGGAGCTGAAGAAACTGAAGGAGCAGCATATTTATAATAATTTCGCTACACCACTCATTGGCACCTACCTCAATTTGCCGCAGGAATCGGTAATGTTGAAGTGTCCTGCTTGCGGCATTGTTGAAATGACACAAGTCGAAAACGATATGAAATGGTGGGCGACGGAGATAAATCGTTTCGTTGGCTGTTTGTGGGTGTAAGTGTTCCATTTATTTATTAACAAGATTTCTGAGTGTGAAAAAGTGTTGGTGTGGTGAGGATTTTAGAAATTAAGTTTAATTGACGAAGTAATGGTAATTAGTAAATAGAATAGTTACAAAAACCACTAGAAATATTTAGTAAGTTACATATACGAAGTAATTTCTTTGCTTACGATTTTGACATCTTGGCGGGGCAGCTTTCATACTTTCATCCAGCAGGTTGATGCCAGGACTCAGCCACAAAGTTCCTCTCCCACCACGAATCCCACACCAAACTTGCGCTCCTATATATGACCACCGAAGTAAATGCCATAAGGACCTACCCGAATGAGTCCTTGCCCGTCCATCGTACTTCTTGGACGGTGGTGTTGTCAGCCTTTATTTTGACAAGGACATCAACCAGCTGGGCAGTATCACCTTCCCAATTAACCAGACACTCCAGGTGCATGCCCTTAAATCGTAATGGGCAGGGATGGTTCGTCTTCTCACTTTAGCTCGCTTTCAAACGTATGTTCTTTGGCTACCCTGAGGATACTTGGTCTAAGACCGAAAGTCGTTAGCTGCTTGAGCAATATTTGAAAGAATCGTTTCTGGCCACTCCCTAGTGAAGGGCGCTCAGAGAACTTTCCTCACTTGCGTAAATTTCTACACTTGACTCCTTCCTCCCATATTTTTAAGTATCTATATATTTTAACACTCAAGTCCTTGTGTGGAAAGCTTTTTTATTTGACAAGGGATCTTCACAAAATTTAGTATGGGTTACAGCCTATGGCAAAGTTGCAATTTCCGATAAAATTGTTTAGATTAGGTCTCTTTAACTTATAGCTCCCATATAAACTGAAAGATCGCAATCAAGTGCTTGTATGGCAAATCTTAAGTAATATTTGACATGATGTCTTTAAAAAATTTACACAAATTCTTATCTAAGACAATCTACAATATCCGCTCAAATCGGACGCATATAGCTGTCATTTAAACTGGCCGAACAAAATCAATATAACGATTTCTTTATATACTTATCTATTTTAAGAAATGCATCTCTCAAGAGTATTTTGTATAGTATGTATATAGAAAAAATAACGCCAGTTATTTTTGACATTTACTTTTTGAAGATAATTTCATTTAAATGTCTTGCCACACAGCTCGCGATTCTATGGCCATTTTGAGGGAAAACTTCGGAGAACATCTCAAGAAATGGACCCGTAAGTTGGCCACCAAGATCATGCGATTTAACGCCTTTAGACTAGGTTGTCTTTTCTATTTCGGGATTAAAGAGCAAAAGCAAATTTTAATTGCCGAAAATTGCTTTATTGTTATTCAAAATATTCTTCATTAAGATCTATACACTTTTGCATGCGTTTGAACCAATGATCGAAACACTTTGGCTGCTCTGATTGAGGTATCTCCAAAATTAGTCAGTTGTCGTATAATGTTGACCTGAGTGATCCATCTGGTTGTCAAATCTCGAAATATTAAAGGCAACCTAGATATGAGCTACATTTAAACAAGTATTATATTCAAATAAATATTTTTAGATTTACATATGTTAAAAGAATTGCTACAAAGATCTTTTTAAAACAATTTATTCTACTGTGATTTTATCCCTATATTTTACTTCCAGTACATTTTGCTGTTGCTGCTGTATGGACTACTTTATACCATGTAAACAAACGGATCGCAATCATTATTGTAAGAATTGCGGTTGCTACTTTGGCCGCGCTATGAAGCACTCAGCAATCAAACCGAAGAAGCTGGCTGCTACGTCATGAGGTGGTTGCCACCCACACGTACACTCACTTAGTTGGAGAATACATACTCGTACATATTCCTTTACTGCCAAGGAGGCCGATTAACGAAAAACGCAAAACAAAAAGAAAAAGTAATATTAAAAAAATAAAATTAATAAAAATATCTGCTTTCCACTTTTTGTCTTCATGAAAACGCTCGAAAATATGTAGCATAAAACTGTAATTAAGCGCACATATTTACATACGTATATATTTTATTTGTAATTAATTCTTTTTTTACATTAAGCCTTGAAAAATACATAGTATCATAGCATTGGCATATGTAATATGGATCTTGTGTTTTTTTGCTTTCCCAATTTAATTTTTTTGTCTTGTTAACATTTTATAGAGCTAAATTTAAGCGGTCTCTTGGCTTGATTTTATAATCGTGTCAAGAGCACGCAATTTGTTAGTTTATCTAAATTTTCTTCGACTTTTGAGTATCAATTATGTCAAAAGGTTAAATTGTTTTTCTACAAGCTCATTATTTTCCAATAAATGTGTCTCATTAGATTTTATTTACTCTTGTGTGACCTATTTTTAATTACAAATAAAGAAGAAAAAGCGTCTGCATAATTGAGTAAAATTATCATGATGCATTAATTTGAACGATTAAATGACAAATTTCGTCTTCAATAAATACCGTACGGTAGAAAACCAGAAAAAGCTGTATTGAAGCAGAAGGAGACTATTTTGAATAAAATAAACTGATTTTGCCGAAAAAATCATTTGTTCTGTTTTTTTGTTTTAAGTCCTGTTTACTTTGGAACGCTCCTTGTAGGCCCTAGTTCCGGCATTCACATTTTTATTCGACGAACATTTCTTCCCAGCGAGCATTCCTTTCAGATTTGTAAAATAACGCTATGCAATAGTCGTTGTTGGATGGTTCTTCTGAGGGAACTCATTATCAAGCCAAGATTCCGCTTCAACCTAATGTTTTCCTCATCAAAAAGCGATATTTTATCAACACCTCAAATTCCCTCTTCGTTTTTGCGATTGCGCTGAGACCGGGTACGGGAACAAGTCGGATAATAAAATATCTTGATGATATTGATAAAGCACGCATTGCATCTCTTATCCAACGACTTCGTTCCGCTCACATATGCCTCCCACCAGGATAAGGTTCAGCGATTAAGTGGTCTAGATTGTCAGGTATGCAATCGAGGTGGAGTTGAGTGAAGAGCGGAGTGGACCTTAGTCTACAGGTACGGCGTTTTCCTGAACACAATCCACCACAAAACAACCCAAAAAAATATTATGGGCTTCGCTACGGTTTCATACAGCCAGAACCCCACTTTTGATAAGATCTTGCATCCATACTTTTTCACTCTCTTCTAAATATTTGGCTTTCCAGGGGCCTCATTCATCAAGTTCCTTCAATAGGCCATAGGTCCATGGGGAAGAGAAAGCCACCTTCCGGAGTACCCCTTTACGAAGTGCACATGCATGACCCCACTACCCCACAATAGCTCAAAGACAGATCAAAGGAAACTATAGATGATGCGCTCAAATTTACCTCGAGCTCAAATAATTGTCTCCTGCTGTACGTTAGGAAAGCCTCCATAACTTCAATAATGGTACCAACCACATAGTCTTTTCGTTTAAGGGCTCCCTCAAGCTATGACACTACCGATTGCAAGACAATGTTGACTGAGTTTGTTGGTATCGTGCTTTTAAATATAATTCTAACCTTAGCAAAATAAAAAAATCTTTCATCAAATTTAAAAATTTCATTTGTTGGCTAAAGTAATAAGTAAGGTAAGTAATTTTCTGTATTCCCGCTTTTCCCTTTGCCGTTTATATTTTTCACTTAAAGCCTGTTCCAATTGTATTTTAATTTTCTCTTCTTTGTTGGCATAAAAATAGCAACATAAATTTAAGCGAATGGTAACGAATGTACAGCGTTCAGTGGTGGCGTGTGGTTGCTGCTCGAGAACGTTTATTTTATGCCGTCGGATGCTTTCGACATTGAGGCGTTGGCGGTTGTTCGCGGATTGCTCATCACTGCTCGCCAATATTGTTTTGCGGCAATGCAGGCACACTTTTTCAATTGATGTATTGAGGCCTGAGGTATATTTGTGTATACAGCGTGTGTGTGTGAATGTGGAGGTGACTGACAGCGGAGCAAACGAGCGACAGTCAACAAAAGTGACCAAATATTTGAGTAACTGCAGAATGCCAACAAATACAAGTGGTTGCGGCTGCTCGCCGGTGCTCAGTGGCTAGCTCGCGGGTCTGGTTGGGTTTAGTATAGAACAAAGCGTGCTCACAGTCGCAAGTATTTACATACAATCGTGTTGTGTCGTCACTGTTTCGGTTGTACAGCGAATTATCGGGTTTGTTTTAATTCTTTGTTTTTGAATTTTTAAAACAATTACTTTTATTTATGTAATACTTTAAAATTTTTTTAACATATTTTTTATAATTTCAATATTTTTTAATTTTTTTTTCATAATTTTTATTTTCTTCACTGTTTTTAATTTTTCAAATTTTATTCGTTTTTTTTATTTATTTTTTTTGTAACATTTTCACGCTTCAACAACTTTTTCTCACCTTAGTTTGACGCTATCCAATTAGTTATGGTTCAGCCACAACAGAAGCTGCCCATCGTTCCGCAGCCAACTTACTTTGCTGTAGGTCCCCAGCCGCATGAGGTCACCTGCCCCTATTGTAAGGCGACGGCTAAGACCGTGATGCAGCGTCCAATACTGCGCTGCTTCAGTCGACGGCATTACTGTTCCGAGTGCGGTGAATATTTGGGCACATATCGGCGGCCGCAACTTTGAGTTGATTTCTTGCCTTCTATTGGATTGTAGACAACCAAACTATATATTTATGTATGTCTGTAACTTTTTATATTTGTGTATGTATTTGCATACTTTTAAGGTTTTCTGAATATTTAACACAATTTCCTGAGTATACATTTTAAATCATAATGAATAATGAATGTTTTTGAAATTTTAGTCATATTTGCTTGTGTGCGAATATTTTGTGTTATTTCTCCATTCGTTTTATTTTTTAATTTCCCCTTGTTTTTGAATAAAATATGCATACTAAATGCATATTATGTGTCGGTTTTATGACATGCCAACCGACTGTTAGATATTTTTCAAAACTGTCGATAAAGTGAAATCTTTTAGCGTTCACTGTCACAATGGAAACTCTACTGTGGCTGCATATATGTAATTGAAATGATCATTAATAAAGGATTTATTTTTTTTTAATTTTTTGCAGATATTTTGAACTAGTAATGTATTTGAAAATAATCCAACTTACTCTTAAAATTTAGTTTAATGACACACAAAAATATCTTTTTCCATTCTTTTAAAGTGTAAACAAGAAAAAAACGTTAACTTCGGTTAACTTTATAAAACTCTTCCTATGTGCATTTTTTGGAGCATAATAGGATATTTTTTCCGATTTTGATCGGTTGGTTTGAATGATAGCTATAATCTATAGAGGTCCGATCTAAAAATTTATTTGGATATTGTAGGGATGCATTGGATAATAACCTCTGCCAAATTTCGTGTAGATACCTCGACAGATAAAAGAGTTTTCCATACAAACACTTGAGTTTGATCGGCCAGTTGTAGCACAGAGACGGACGTGGCTAAGTCCATTGAGCTCGACACGCTGATCATTTATAGTGACAAAAAATTAAATTCCCCGGATATGTGATGTATCCTTGAGAATGTTGGAAAAGGTTTACGGTGCTTTAATTTTTAAAGAGGGAGGTAGAGGGATCGTTGTAGACATTCCCCGTTCTGGACGACCTTCGACCGCTTCAACTGATGAAAATACTAAAAAAGCGAAGGATACCGTGCTTGAAAATCGTCTGGCAAGTGTTAAAGAGATGGCAAAAGAGCTCGACATTTCTTTCGAGTCCGTTCGAGTCATTTTGGAGGATATTTTTGGTATGAAACGGATTCTTGCTCGACTCGTCCCGATTAAGCGGAATTATTTTTTTAAAGAGTATCGTAAAAAGATATCTTTGGACATGCTTAGTCGTGCGAATTCCGATCCTACATTCATGGAGAGCACTAAAAGTGCCGCTGAGACTTGGAATCAGAAGATAATCTTGTCTACTCCACATATAAACGTACTAAAAGTGCGATATATCAATAACTAAATACGACAGATTCATAAAATTGTACACACAATTTTAGTATTAGACGGGTTTTTTTATTGTAAAATCACATATCTCGATTTCGACTAAATTTTGTACGTTACACTCTTCTCATATTTTTATGTCATATTGTGAAAAGAAGCGAAATCGAACACAATTACGCCTACTTCCCTTGTAACACAGTTTTAAATTCCATTTGATTCTTTCACTTCCTTTGCACAAAACCAAAAGCAATTGACATAACGGGATAAAACGTTGTATTACTAATTCCTTTAAAGTACGCAAGCAAACCGGGTATGTGGACTCCAGTATCTATTGTGGAGTTTTGACCGCAAACATCAGTTAATGTGTGGGATATCCATTCAAAATTCTGAGAAAATCATTTCCTTATAATAGTATCTCTGTATATTAAAAATAGATTGAATCGGGGCAATACTTCCCTTGGTCCCCATATACCTAATATAAAGATTTTCGAACAATGGGCCAACGATTGGTGACTGCATGTAATGTACCTTAATGAAAACCAGGGAAATTTTTTTTAGTATGTGGCATGTTAATAGTAAGTATTACTCGTTAAAATAGATAAAATAGGGTCAATACTACCCCTAATGCGGCAAATTGTAAGTTGCAAGAGTATGAAATGTTCGGTCGGTTACATCGGAACTTAGGCATTCCTTACTTGTTGTTTCTTCTATTTCAGCACTTACAGTAATATTTTCTGCATTATGGTTGCACAATCTCTGATCTTCATACATATGTATATGGATGCAGATTGAGTACTTTTAATTCGACTAGTTCGCTATTAGTTAATATAAATATTAATTGTCTTATCTGTATAATTGGAAAATAATTCTTCTCTCATATGAACTCTCGCATGACTATTACCAAATACAGAAACAATAAATTCTTTTGTTTATACTATTTTTATATAACTCACTGTCGCCTACGAAAAATAACAAATGTGGCTGATGTCACCTACAAATTGAAGTGATATGTTGCACGTTGAGCATTCGAAGAATATTAGTTAATTTGTCGTGATCTTCAAGAAAGTAAATAATCATGCCAGTATGTGTACATATGTATGAATGCTTATGAATACGTAAGGGTATCTACATATGTCACTGTATACAATGCTCTCAGTTAAATTTAAATTTTTTATGGAGAGTGGTAAGTACATATACTTATATCATCAAAATCATACTAGTTTAGGTAATTCGAGTAGTAATTTGTTATATACAGAAATTTCTATAACAACAATTGTATTAATACGGTTTAACTGAGATGTAAGTATATGTAAAATGTCTAATAACAAGAGCGACGTTAAAATGAAAAAAGGACACTCACTTGCATATTTCCTCCTATCTACGCCTATTTTCGATGACCCGGAGCAGGCTTTCGACTAGAATTTCGGCATTAGTGCAATGAATATAGTCTTCGAGCTCCTCGAGCGTTGCTGGTTGATTGACGTAAATCTTTGATTTATCATATCCCTAGTGAAAATAATATAGAGGAGTTAAATCGCATCACCTTGGCGGCTGTTTGACTCTGTCATTTCTCAGAATGAACGAGTCACCAAACTTTCCATGCAATGTGTCCAAATTTAGATGTCAAACATAAGGCGGCGCAAGGCGGCAAACGGTAAGTTTTGGTGATCTAATTGCGTTTCCTGAACGTGGTTTTTCGATAACCACTACAGAACGTGAATTTTCGTAATAATATTGGGTAATTTCCAATCGTTGTACTAAAGTTAAACGTGGCGAAGTGACAAGCCTTGCTGGACACACGGAAAAATTTGACACAAACGACGCCACGAGCTATATATACTATATATAGACGGTATATGTTTAAGTTATCGGACTTCAATTGCTTTCATTGTACCATTTCCTAGGATGTGCAAGCAATATGACCTGTAAGGAATTATTGTAGGAGAAAAACTCAACCAGAGAAAAATATACATATATATAATTATATTCCGCTGGAATTTAAGCAATACGTCTGCAATAAGGAGTTTTTTTTATGGAAAGCTTCTTTAGTATTTTCGGAAGCGTTTTCAGAGGTATTACGGGTTCTATTTGGTCTTACTTTGCTTGTCAGAGTTTAGTCAAATAATCACATTCTAACGCAAAGACTTCTGATACAGCTGCCAGTATGTCAACCCTTAATTATTCATATGCTATAGAAGAGGCTGGTAGAATTTTCTATCTATCTAATTACTCTGTTAGATTTATTTCTGACTTACCATTTTTTGTAGTGATCTTGATTGATAGCTACGCTATCATCCTTCCAGTCTTTTTCATCATATGTATGTATTTTTTTTAATAAAATGAGTCAGAAATTGTTCAGCCACCCGCATTTAGCTCTTACCTATAATATTTTATGATTTACACGTGCCCTTGAAAAACGCTTAAGTCCCAGCATATGATCTAGAAAAATATTTTCCATAGTACGTTTGTATTATCAAATGCTTAACAAGTTGGAAATTCTGAATTCCACACGAACAGGTCGTTACTAAATGAAAACAAACAAACACAAGAACTATTTTGAATGCCGCGAGAAAATTTAAGGCAATTATTTTCGCTTAAATATGGCTGCACATACATACATATATACATATGTAAACCGACATAAATACGCACGCACAATGTAAAGTAATTCCATTAACGCACAAGAGGGTGAGGTCATATAGATCAGTTTGGCTGGAAAAAAAATTAATAATTAGAATGAATTTTTGCGAATAAAACACAGACCAAGTGTCTAAGCAATCATTAGACGCACAGTCAGACATTGGAATGCCGAACCTAATGTCTGGCAATTAACGTCAAATGTCTGCTGAAATATGTTCATATATATATATATGTAAGTATGTATTCGGGTAATGTTTAGACACTTAAAGATCTTCAAATTTGCATATAAAATTTAATTGGCATGAACTAATTTCGAAATTTAAGTTTTGAAATCTTCAAATTTTTTCTGAATGCATTAGCTGTCAGCTTTAATTCAACGTCGAATAGAAAATTTTGTTTTTATTTCTAGGAAAATCGTGATTGTACTCATTTCCAAGATCACTTGCCTAAATTGGCATTCCATTAATTGCCTAAAAATCGCTTTTTATTAAGTTTTTTTTAACTGACAAGTTCCCAGTGTGACCCACAGATATCGCTACTAGAATTAAATCCATATGATTTTTAGTAAGTCTAACCTTCAGAAGAGTTGTGTCTAAATTTGACAGCTCTCGGATCATTAGCTTGTGAATTACTGTACATGGTTTTGAGTGAAGGAACATTTGTTTTTGAGACAAAAAATTAATAAAAAGGAATTCTGGGTGTTGATAAAATATTGCTTTTTGACAGTAGAAGCAAACACTTGCGTATGATGACGAGTTTCTGGACTCTGGCCGAGTAGAATCAACCATCAAGGATTGAAATGCTAAATTTAGACGTGGTGAAAGACACTAAACTTAGACGACAACCAAAAGTGGTTGTTACCGACGAAATCAAAAATATTCACAAAATAATTTTAGATGACTATAAAGAAAAGTTGTTCGAGATTACAGGCACTATAAAAATATCAACTGAACATTTACATCATATCATTTACGAATAATTAGATATGAGAAAGCTCTGTGCAAAGTTGGTGCCACACGAGCTCACTTTAGGTAAAAAACAACGCCGACTGATAACTCCGAGCAGTGGTTGGAGACGTTCAAGCAAAATAAAATAAAAAATAATAAGTTTTTGCGTCGATATATGGTGATGTATGAATCATAGCTTCATAATTTCACTCCGAAGTCCAATCGACAGTCATCCGAGTGGACGAGGACCCCGCTCCAAAGTGTTGAAAAACACAAAAGTCGACTGGAAAGCTGGCGTCTATATTTAGGGAAGCGCACTCAATAATTTTTATTGACTTCCTTGAAAAAGGTAGGACCATCAACAGCGACTATTATATAGCGTTACTGTGCCGTTTGGAGGTCGAAATCTCCGAAAACCGTTCGCAAGAAAAAGTTGTTTCACCAAGCCAATGCACCGTGTCACAAGTCCGTGAAAACGATGTCAAAAATCCATATTTTTTTATGTCCTGTTCGCATATCCCAAAATAATGCTCGCTGGGAAAAAAAGTTCATCGAATAAAGGGGTGATCGCCAAAACGGAGGCCTATTTTGAAGCAAATGACAAATCGTACTACCAAAATGGTATCGAAAAGTTGGAGAGTCGCTATAATCAGTGTATCACCCTTGAAGGAATAGTTCGAATAGAAAAAATAAATTTTACCAAAAGAATGTATTTTACCATGGTAGGTCTGAGACTTCTTGGATATACTTCTTCTATGGAGTGACGCATATGCGATTATAGCCGTGTTTACCACAGCGCTTCAGTCGTTCTTCCTTTTCGCTGTTTAGCATCAATTGAAGGCTCCAAGTATAGTCAGATCTTTCTCCACCTGGTCTTTCCAATGGAGTGGAGGTCTTTCTCTTCCTTTGCTTTCCCGTACTGCATCGAATACTCTCAGAGCTAGATTATTTTCATCTTTTTGGAGGCCATGACCTAGCCAGCGTAGCCGCTGTCTCTTCATTCGCAAAACTATGTCAATATCGTCGACTCGTATATCTCATACAGCTCATCATTCCATCGACTGCGGTATACACCGTTGCCAAAGGACCATAAGTCTTCCGCAGAACCTTTCTCTCGAAAACTCTTAAAGCTGACTCATCAGATGGGGTCATTATCCATGCCTCTGCACCATATAGTAGGGCGGGAATGATGAGTGACTTATACAATTTGGTTTTTTATCGTCGAAAGAGTACTTTACTTCCCAACAGCCTACTCAGTCCGAAGTAGTATCTGTTGGCAGGAGTTATTCAGCGTTGGATTTCTAGGCTGATGTTATTGTTGGTGTTAATGATGGTTCCATGATAGAAGAAAATATCTACGACATTGAAGTTATGACTGTCAACAGTGACGTGGGAGCCAAGTCGCGAATGCGACAATATATGATATAAGGTATGTTAAATAAAAGTCACGATCATCATTTCGAAGATTAGCGAAAATAATGATGAAGAGATTATATTTACAACAATTTTCAGGAAAAATAGCAAGACCTGTGTTTGTCATACATCCGCGAGGATCAGTGGCATGGTTTAATGTGATACCCGTAAATTGGAAATGAGTTTTCTGAGGAATACTAAAGTCAATATTTAGAAAAGATATCGCGAATTGGGATAAAAATTTACTACCTACCTACCTACTGATATAAAATATTATATCTGAATTTTAGTTAAAAAAATGAATCCTAAAAGATCTTTTGAGGCATAAGTAGGACAATTTAAGTTGATCTAACGATAACTGATTAAAACATATTTCTTATGAATCCAGAAATTAAGGAAACACTGCTTAAAATATAGGACTTGCTATATGAAAGAATGGGAAGAATCTGCAGCGGAGATGAAAAACTTATCGATACGAATATATTTGTGATAAAGAAAAATTTCTATTGATCAAAATAAAAAGCAAAAATCTCAGTATGCAAATCACGGATCTGTGAGTTTACTACAAAACAATAATATTAAAATACATACTCACATAAGTAATTGCATGAATTAATATTCTTGCTAAAATTTTCCGGAGAAAAATGAGAAAACGAGAGCACACAATCTGTGAGATTAATTACGCAAACCAAATGAAAATCAACATTCCCGGCTAATAACCAGAGAGTCAAAGAGCAGGTGAAAAACAAATTCATTAAAAAAGAGAGACATTGCTGAAATTTCTTTTGAGCGAAATCGCGAGAGTATTTTTTATGTGGGTGCGATCAGCACAACATTTACTTTCTGCAAGTATACGCAACATTATATTTCCAATTTAGTGTAAGTTAAGCGCTGGTGAGATACAAACTGCAACTGCCAAGAAGTAAAATAATTCTTTGGTTATTGAAGTGATCGGGAAGTGTTATTTGTTTATAATTATACATATCTAAATATACTTAAAGTAAACACAACACAAAATGACTATTGACAAAAAGGAATGTGTAAAAGTGATTGTCAAAGAAGAGCCCATAATCAAGGGAGTCGAACTAATGGATATTGGTTTCCTCGAACAACAACCGGTGATCGTGAATTGTCCCGCCTGCGAAGCTGAAGCGTTAAGTATCGTACGTTTGGAGGCCATTACTTGTCTGCAACGATTTCTCAGCGCTACGAAGTTGTGGTAAATAGTTTACTTTAAAATATTTTAGTTCTGGAAAAATTAAAAACATAATTTTCTGATTCGAGATAAATAAATCTCATTAATTAAGTTTTACAATTAAAATTTTTTATAAAATATTATTAATTATAATTATAAAACAGTGCATGAATATCGCGTATGTGAAATTTGAAAAAAAATAAATCTTTAAATAACTATTTTTTTATTAATTAATGTTAAATTTTTCACAAATTTTTTTCTTATTTTTTTATAAATAATAATTTTTTAATAATATTTTTTATATAATGTTCAAAAATTCAGTAATTTAAACATCTCATAAGACAATCTGTGAATACAAAGTGCGTTCCAAAGTAAACAGGACTTAAAGAAAAAACAGAACAAATAGTTTTTTCGGAAAAATCAATTTATTTTACTAAAAATAGTCTACTTCTGCTTCAATATGTTCAAATGTCGAACGAGTGTTTTAGCTCGTTGGCCGCCAGTATGACGGTTCAAACCTTTTGAATGGTCTCTACGTCTGCATAACGCTTTTCTTTCATGGGCAAATGCATTTTTCCGAAAAGGAAGAAATCGCACGGTGCTATATCAGGTGAATACGGGGAACGGTTAATGGTTACAATGTGATTTTTGGTCAAATAATCGGTCACAAGCGTCGATCGATGATCGATGATCGATGATGGATTCTGAGCAATTTTAGGTCGTCAATCAATTAAATGCGATAAATCGATGTTTTGGAGATGTTCAATTCCATTTCCATGAATTTCAATGATGATTTCGGCTTATTTTTGATGAATTCACGCACAGTTTCGATGGAATTTTCGGTGATCACGGATTTTGATTGGCCCACATGTTGATCGTCATTTATGTCCTCACGACCGCCTTGAAAACGTTGAAACCACTCGTGCACTCTGCTACGGGATAGGCAATCATCGCCATAAACTTGTGTTCATCAATTGAAACGTTTCGGTAAAAGTTTTACCAATTTCAAAACAAAATTTAATTTTGGCTCTTTGTTCGAAGCTCATTTTCGCACCGATAACACAAACATATTTAAAACGCAATAACTTCACTTCCAATAGATGAAATGTCATGAAATTCTTACTGGACAATGGATAAAGATAGCAGATTCAAACGCATCAGTCGACATATAGGTGGCGCCACCAGGGGGCGCTAGACGTCAGGGCGCGTTTACTTTGGAACGCACCTTGTAATACATGTGTTACTTTGTTTTCAATTTTTCGATAAAAGTAATAAAAAAAATACACATTAAACTTTTCATAAAATATTTTTTTTTTGTTATTTTCTCTAAGTGATAATTTTATAAAGATTTTTGTTTACAAATATTTTTTAAATATTGTTGAGAAATATAGCAATTTAAAATTTTTTAAGCCAATCTTTGTTAAATAAGTTTTTTTTATTTTATTTCTTTTTTTAATTTTCTATAAAATTTTATAAAAACTATATATTTAGAAGTTTTGAAATCAATAATTTTTCACAATTTTTTTGCTACAAGTCAAAAGAATCTTATTATCCACATCTATTTCCAGTAAAAATTGGCAACGCCGCACCGACATCAATCATTATTGCAGCAAATGTGGCTGCTACATTGGCCGTTTTGTGCCGATCAATTGCAGCGAACGTTGCTTATCGCGCAGCGCACGGAAAATGGCGGCCAACGACAGCATGTCACTAAAGAAGCCACCGAAGGATTGTGCGGCTGAAGTGCAAAAAAAGCGTGTAGAAGTTAAAGCGAAGCGTGCTGCAGTAAAGGCAGAGAAGGAAGCAGCCAAAACTCAGGAAGCAACAGTGGTGGAGCAAGCGGAGGCGAAGTGATATTCAAAACAGGGATTTGCGACTGGAGCTGGTTGAGCGATAAAAGGAGAACAATGGAAGAATTAAATCCATTTCTATAATAAATCATTTTATATTTATTTATATATTATATTTATTTTATTGAATTATAAAAATAAAACGTAGGGAGAATAATAATGATATCAATGTATGTATATGTATATATTTTAATGCAAAGTGTTTGGGAAAAAGAAGTAATTCTTTAGAGAAAGGCAGAGCTTTGTTATATCTCAAAAATTGCAGCTTTTCTTTGTTAATATAATTAGAAACAAACATTTTTTAAATTTTTAATATTTCGTAGATTTCTTTGACAATTCCTACACAAAATTTTAAATTTTTTTTTCAAGTTATTAATGCAAAAATTATTTATTAGAAAGCATAAATGAATTTTTTGAGCCTTTCTGTTAAGGAATCCAACATGCTGTGTGTCCTCGACATAGCTTAATTGAAAACGCCTTAGAAAATCAGATTTCTATGGAATTTTCACATTAATCACCTCGAATTGTTCGCTTAATAATAATTTTATTTTTGTGGTCATAAATATTAATTTATAAATAATTGATATAATTCTACGACTCGTCTCCTGGTACGAGTTTACACACTTTATACCCAAAACATTAACCAAAACATGTTGAGTCGATCCATAAGAGATTTTGAGATCCTCTGCTATCTTTCTGGTGGTAACATGACGAATTTGAAACCCTCTTTAAACTTATGACTTATCGTCAATCATTATCGTCATTTATGTACAGACATTGTGTGCCTTGCTTTAGCCAAGTTTTTGATGTCTTCATAATCTTCATTGAATGCTTTGTGCCCCTCAAACACTTATGTTCATGATAAGGTACACTCCCCAAAATACTTCTACAACATTTTCATTTATTCCGTACTAGCAAACTCGGTGTTAAATTTGTTTTTCTTGGTAAAAATCACCTGACAAACTTGTCACAATTTACACGCGTACTTTAAATGGACCAATGGTTGAATTTGTTGTGATTGTTATTTGTTTGATGACAAAATCTTACCTTTAGTGGGGAATTAACATTGATAGACACATCATATAGTCAAAAACATTTCATTCTTATGTTATTTAATTTTCTTCTTGCATAGAATAATAAATAACTAAATATATTGCTATAATCCGACAAACAGGGGTCCTTTGATACAAATGCACATGTTCATTTTTGAACATACTCTCAGGCGATAAAACTAACTGCTAGAAAGGTGAACGCAGCTTGTGATCGTGTCATGTTAGTTAGCTAAGTGACGTTCTCGCTGACTATGTGCCTTCCTATGTTGTATTAGTCATATTTTACTCGTAATTATTTGCTCATATTCGTTACAAAGGTTTCATGTCGGTTGTTTTTCTTTCTCAACGGACCACGGTGTTCCTTTGATTTTACGCTTCTTTTTTTCTATTTCAGTATTCTTCTGTTCACTGCTTTCGTCCTTAATTAACTTCAGTCATTGTTGTACGTGCTTTGCTGGCGGACACCTTATCCGTTTCTTCTCAGTGGAATCAAGGTCCAATCTTGCATCTATGACAACATAATCAACCTCTTTAATTCCTCCAAAGTGAGGACTCTCCCAGGGATTAAAATGCAACCTTAAGTCTTCTCTTTCTGCAATTGGTGTAAACGCTCGTTTCAAATCTTTGCCAAAAAATCTAGCTGCTTCCACAATGTTTGTGCTTTCGTTAATTTCATTGTTGCTTGCCTTAACCTCCTCTTTCGTTTTGTCTGCTAGTTTTTCTTGCCCGTATTTTTAATAATACCAGGGCCTCAGATTTTCCCTGAGCTCTCTAGGCTGATCTGGACCAAATCTTTGATATTGTTGTTTTTTACTTATACAGGTCTTTTAACTTTGCTTGAGCACTCTCTGGCTCGAAGTATAAAATGTTTGGTTTGTAAGATCAAATGATGACGAAATATACAATTTTATCTTACCTCTGTTGGGGGACTAAAGTTGATAGACGCATTAACTAAATGAAGCCTTTTGAACTTAGACTTTATCATTATCAGATCAGATTATTACGAACTGAAACTAGCCATGCCGATAAAATATTCTATATTAAATTTGGATTGATAATATAAGTTATTTCTTTATTCAAAAGCCAGTCGTGATTAACAAAAACAGTGTATATGTAGACCTACCACACCAGTATATATGTAGACCTACCACCCGCACATGTATAAGGCAAAGTTTCAAATTTATAAAAAAAAGCTTCAAAAGCTTTAAAGCTACAAAACTTTCGATAGGGTTCGTGTACTGGCACAATCCAAAACAAACCGAATACATATTCCCAGTCAAAGTTATTGTGTACGAAAAAGCTTAAAGCACATACAAAAGCTCGGGTATAAAATATAACAAAAAATATTTCATACAGAATTTATCATAAACAAATGTCGGCCATTAACACAGGCAACCTTGCCGCTCTTTGTCATCGCCCCCCGACGTTCGCAAATCTGACTCCTTTATGACCGTCTCCTCTGTTTGGCAATACTCCCGGTTCGGCTTCACACAATTATTGGAGCGATCATACAAGCCCAAGAAAGTCTTGCAATTCGAACAATGCAGATACTCCTTATTGTCGTTGGGTAGCAAAAAGGGCAAAAAGCAGAAGGGCCAACAACCGAGTATGCAGGCGGCGCAGCAGGAATTGTTCGAGCTGCGTTCGGTTTGTGTGCGTATGAGCGGACGTCGATTGGCGCCGCATTTGGGACAATAGATGGTACCGTTGGCCGGGCGCCACTTTTCAATCGAAGTGCGATAGAGGCTGCGACTGGGCTTCTCGTTGTATGTCGGCGAAGAGGGCGTATGCACCGTGTAGCGACGTGTATAGGCATGGCTTGTGGCATTACTCTGATCGGCGCGCACATCACAATCGGATATATCACGTTGGACTGTATTATCAACTGGCATTTTAAAGAGACCTTTAGTTAGATTCATGGCTACTGCTGACAACGAATGCTACGATGCTTACCGCGTTGCGAGCGTATGCGCATGCGCTCACGCGAAGATGTGGAACCTGGCTTGAAGTCGTCATATTCATCCGAGCCTTTGGCGGCTCCGCGTTCAAACATGGTAGGTGCCTTATCGGCGAGCGTCTCGTGCGGCACGACGATGTTGCCAGCTGCTTCGCGCATCGACTTTTGACCGTTACGTGGCATATCCTTTTTACCGTTTTCAATGATTTCTATTTCGGGATGATCGGTGCGAATGTGTTCGAGTAACGCGTTGGTGTCGTAGCGTGAACACTCGAGAATTTTGTTGCATTTCAAACAACGCACATAATGCGTCTTAACCGGTTCGGGTGAGTCCATCGTACATTTTTAATGCTTATTTTACATTTGTTAGGTTTCTCACACAAATAACAAGAGGCAGACACTAATTTTCAAGAACGTATGCGTAATTTAGTCAGACAATTCAGGTCACAGGGCTGATTGTTATAGTTTTAGATTTTGTATTTCATAAATTTATTTTCGATAATTTTTGTCACCGAAATGTTTTTGATACGGTTTTATTAGCTTTTGTTTTGCAACTAAATCTAAGGGCTTTTAGTTAGCCTCAACAATTTTTTAGAATACAAAGTGGGATTAATTAGGTTTTAAAGCAATTTTTCGGCAGAAAAGTTGAGAAAATTAAATATTGAAACTATTTTGCTGTACAAGTTTTTCTTTATGTGATTGCTTATTGTCAGACTGGTTTACAGTTGTAATTTTGACAAGTCTCCAAAAATATTATAGAGTTACTATATTTGAAGTTAAGCATGTTGTTCGTAAAATTCTACGTAAAAAGTATCACTATTTGTTAAGAAGAGGGTTGTTTAGTTTATTCAAGCTTATTCAATTTCGATGATGAAGTCAATACGTCAATAAGATGTCAATGTTTTCCTAAGTATGTACTACCTCAAACGACATAACAATTTATGGAGTCTCCAAGCAAATATTGAGATTTATTAAAACCTCAAAAGATTAGCTGTGGGAACTCGATTCCGAGAATGCCTTGAAACCAAATTAATTTTTCATTAAAGACTAACACTTTGAACATACTGAATTTATATGAAGAACTCTTCCACAATGTTCTGAATTTATACAGAAAGGATTACCATCCTATATCTTATATGGAATAGTGAAGCTCACGCTTTTTACTAAACACGTTTTCTTTATCTTCTAATCTCGAAGTTGCGAAAAGTGGCTAAAAAAAATAAATCAGAATGAGTCAATATAATAGACTGAGTAAACAGAAACTTTAAAACAAGATACCTCAAAAATTATTTAGATTTATGTTTAGACTTTACGTATCCCAACAGTAAAAAGCTTAACGGTGCGATACCACACGATCTTGTTGGGCAATCGAACGGCACAAATGAGATATTATCAGCCCATCGAAGTGTTCTCCTAATAAATCCATTGATGGGTGTAATGTATGGGAAGAGGCGCCCTCTTGTTCAAACCAAATGTCGCCGAGATCGAGAGCTTCAATTAGTCGGTTTTCATGGCGCGATAGCGGGTGCCATTAACGGTTACGTTCTCATTGGCAACATTTTGAAGGAATGCGGACCTATGATTCCATTGACCCACAAACCCCACCAAACCGTTGTTTTTTTTTTGGATAAAATGGCAGCTCTTGAATCTCTTCAGGCTGCTCTTTGTCCCAAACTCGTTGAGCCAGAAATGAGTCTCATAGCTCAACAAATTTGGCTCAAAAAGGCTTCAGTTCCTGCACAAGTTGTATTTTGTACGCTTTCGATTTAAGATCTCGACGCAAAAAGTGTCAAGCCGTTCCATAAATCAATCCGAGTTGATTCAAGATTCGACATGAAGGAGCACAATATATTGCGAAGCAGCCGAATACTCCTTTGGATCTGATAACCTGCTATCAAAAACCTTAGCGAATATTAACAGAATAATTTTGTGAAAATGGAAAATTAAAGATGGACACATAGTGTGGGGTAAAAAATGTTGAAAATCTACCTCACAATACTCATATTGACCGTTCGTGAATATTAGCCAGAGCAACCAAGCACGAAAACAAGTAAGAGTAATTAAGTAAGAAGAAAGGTTGTAGTCCTAGAATCGTACTCACATACAAATTTCAGAAGAATGGAAAAACGTTAACCTCGAGGTTAGAAAATCTATCCATACAAAAATTTGAAAAATTGCCGATATTGGTGGATCCGAGAAATGAGCTTCTTCTTGTAGAGAAAAGCTTCTGGCAAAATTTCAGATCGAAATTTCTGAAACTGAGGCGTCGATGGAGAGACAGATGATAATGAATATTTCAAGCGAAGCCAGGTCCTTCTCCACTTGCTCCTTCCAACAGTGTGGAGGTCTTCCTCTTCCTCTGCTTCCCCCCGCGGGTACTGTGTCTTTCAATTCGCTGAACTATGTCGACGTCGTCGTATATCTCGTACAGCTCATCGTTTCATCGAATGCGATATTCGCCGTGGCCAACGCGCAAAGGACCATAAATCTTTCGGAGAACTTTTCTATGCTATATGGTGCAGAGGCAGGACGGGAATTATGAGTGACTTATACAGTTTGGTTTTTGTATGTGGAGAGAGACTTTGCTTCTCAATTGTCTACTCAGTCCGAAGTAGCACCTGTTGGCAAGAGCAATCCTGCGTTGGATTTCTAGGCTGACATTGTTGGTGGTGTTTACGCTGGTTCCAAGATAGACGAAATTATCTACAACTTCAAAGTTATGACTATCTCACGGTAGTTGGCACAGATTGTGGGGTCTCCTTTTTTATGGATTGGGCATAGCACACTTAAATTCCAATCGTTGGGCATACTTCGCCGCCGTGTTTGAATAGCTCGGCCGGCAATCCGTCGGCCCCTGCCGCTTTGTTGTCCTTCAGGCGGGCAATTGCTATTCGAAATTCTTCATGGTCGCGTAATGGAACGTCTGCTTCATCGTCATCTATTGGGGAATCGGGTTCTCCTTCTCCTGGTGTTGTGCGTTCACTGCCATTCAGCTGGAGAAGTGTTCCCAATAATCTAAGTATGCTTCAACTCTCGGTATCTATCCCAATCCCGCATGTGTTGTGGTCGATTTCAACCTCTTTCTTCCCGCATGTGTTGTGGTCGATCGTAACGTTGCGAGGTAGGCAGTCTGTTTTCTCTCCGCTGCGTCACGGCACTCCTCGTCGTACCAGCTGTTCTTTTGCACTTTCCGAAAACTAGTGGTTTCGGTTGCAGCTGTACGTACGGAGTTTGAAATGCCGTCCCACAGTTCCCTTATACCGAGTTGTTGACGAGTGCTCTCAGAGAGCAGGAGTGCAAGCTGAGTAGAAAATCGTTCGGCTGTCTGTTATGATTGCAGTTTCTCGACGTCGAACCTTCCTTGTGTTTGTTGGCGTGCGTTTATTGCTGCACATAGGCGGGTGCGAATCTTAGCTGCAACAAGATAGTGGTCCGAGTCGATGTTAGAACCTCGGAGCGTACGCACATATAAAACACTGGAGACGTGTCTTCCGTCTATCACAACATGATCGATCTGGTTGGTAGTTTTTCGATCCGGAGACAGCCAGGTAGCTTGATGAATCTTTTTATGCTGGAATCTAGTACTACAGATAACCATATTTCGGGCCCCGGCGAAGTCGATCAGCCTCAACCCATTTGGGGATGTTTCCTCGTGGAGGCTGAATTTACCGACCGTAGTGCCAAAGATATCTTCTTTGCCCACCCTGGCGTTAAAGTCGCCAAGCACGATTTTGACATCGTGGCGTGGGCAGCCCTCATAAGTGCGCTCCAAGCACTCATAAAAGGCATATTTGGTCACATCGTCCTTCTATTCCGTCGGGGCGTATGCGCAAATCAGCGATATGTTGAAGAACCTCGCTTTGATGCGGATTGTGGTTAGACGTTCACTCACCGGAGTGAATGATAGTACTCGGCGAGGGAGTCTCTCTCCCACCACGAATCCAACACCAAACTTGCGCTCCTTTATATGGCCACTGTAGTAAAAGTCACAAGGACCTACTCTTCTCTGTCCTTGTCCCGTCCATCGCATTTCTTGGAGGGCGGTGATGTCAGCCTTTATATTTGCGAGGACGTCAACCAGCTGGGCAGCGGCACCTTCCCAATTAAGGGTCCGGACATTCCAGGTGCATGCCCTCAAATCGTAGTCCTTATTTCGTTTGCCATGGTCGTCATCAAAAGGGGGGTCTCTCATCCGAGGCTGCTTTTTCTTTTTCATTGGAGTGTTTTTTTACGTGGCGGGTCCCAAACCCAGCACACAACCCTATGTAGGGGATGTTTCGCCTTCTCACTTTAGCTCGCCTTCAAACGGATGTTCTTAGGCTACCCAGAGGATACTTGGTCAAAGACCGGAAGTCGTGAGCTGCTTGAGCCATGTGTAAAAGAGTCGTTTCTGGCCACTCCCAAGTGAATGGCGATCAGAGAACTTTCCTCACTTGCGTGAACTTCTACACATGACTCCATCCTTTAGTTTAATTGCAGTTGTGAAATTGTATTCGCATTCCGAATTATATTCTCAGAAAATGCTGTAGTTATTTGCTTACATAATATCGCCATCGATGCTTCATGTTGAATAACTCTTACATAATCGAATGACCTTGGCCGGCCGCCGAACGTGTTGAGTTCCTGCACAGGAAATTACGCATAATAATCAGCAAAACAGGATTATGTCTGCCTTCTTTGAGTATATGCATTGAAATACAAATAAGGAAGGGGTAAGCTCTGGTGTAACTGAAAGCCGGGTAATAACTTCAGGTACATAAGATTTGTAAATTAGACTTTATTCATTCTAAACACAAAGGTGCACCGTTATTAAAAAAACACGCTTTCTCAATTTTATTAAGATAACGCACATATTTTGGTATGAAGTCAACTGAAAGTTCGAAAATCTTACTATTAAATATACGTGGGCTAAGGAAATTATTGATCCGATTCAATCCATTTTTGACATATTATTATCTGAAAGCAACTCTTTCCGAATCGCAATAATATTTCTCACAGGCTAACCAATATTTGTAGTAAAAAGTTAGCAATAGGCTTATACAGGGTCTCCATTTTCGGTGCATAGTTTTGTTTCGATTTTTATAAGTTTTAGATTTAGGATGGCTTACCACAAAGGCACTATTTGTGCAAAGAGTATTTATTTATTTATTTATTATAATATGACTTGTAAATCAATTTACAAACATACTAGAAAAAAAAAAGGAACTGGCTGCTTAGGCCTTCGTCCCATTTAGTACATATTAATTTACTTATATAAACATTACAATTTTAAATTAATTTTAATAATATAGCAGGTAGATGTTTTCTTATATTTACGTAGTCCAGTGTGGCTATAGCGCTATGCAAATCAACATTTTGCGATGTGTCATTGTAGCAGTTTATTAGATGTTGCATGGTCAGGGTATCATTGCAGTTCATGCAAAGTGGTGGTGAATCTTTTGAAAGTAAATATCCGTGAGTTAATTTTGTGTGGCCGAGTTTAAGTCTCATCAAAACAAGTTGCTGGTGTTTTGTTTTAAAATTCGATTTACTGCCATGCTGTTGAGATAACTGGTGCATAGTTTTATAATGAGCATTAATTTTGTTTTCATAATTAGAGACACGTTGTTTTTTGATGAAGTTTGCGAGGCACCTTTTAATATCTTTTTCGGTGTAGTTATTTAATAAAAAAGTAGGATGAGAGTCTGTTTTGCTAATTGATCGGCATTTTCATTACCCGTAATGTTTACATGCGCTGGCGTATATAAAATTTTTATATTTTTGCCTCGTATGAGAGTCTCCTTAACCCTACGTGTGAGAATATCACTAAAAGAGTATTTAATTTTTTATAAGAAGCAGGCGTATTTGTGTTCTGATTTCGCCGAATTTAAGTAATATTGCTTTCCTTAGACTCCGAGATGTGGGTTTTCACCTAATTGCATATCGTTCAAATTTAACACTGACTCCTATAAAGCCGTTATATGGGGAGTAGGCGGTGTTATCATATGACTACATCCATTTTCACACTATCGGTGGGATTTCTTATAGCATTTGTCTCGAGCGAATTTGGTTATTGTAGCTTTAAGGCTTAGAGGTATGTACCTTAGATATATTAGAGAACTGGTCACTTCCATTTTTTCAAAAGTTTCACCCCACATGTGTCCCTTGCTACTTTAATCATCTGTACCAAATAATAGGTATATATCTTAATTCAGTGCTTAGTTATGGCATTTTATAGGTTTTCGATTAATAGCGTTTTGTGGGCGTAGTAGTAGTCCGATTACGCTCATCTACGAGTAGGCCACTTATGAACTTGTCATAAAATTTTTCCCAAGGAACACGTATACCAAGTTTCATTAAGATGTGTGAATTTTTACCCAAGTTATTGCTTGTACAGCCAGACAGCCAATCAGATCTCGTCGATGACGACTTTATCATAATAATACCAATAATCTTTTGGAAAGATATACCAACATTCACTTTAGTAGTATGTAATACTTATTATTTTCCATCCAATGGAACTCTGGAGTCTAATAATATACTCAAAAAATAAAATTCGTCTTGACCCAATTCTGGGCTTTCTAATTATACATTTACAACATGTTGCAACAGAGTATACTAGCTTTGTTCATCTAATGATTGTGGATTGTAGAACACTAACAACCTTTAGGTGAACAAAAGTTATTGCTTACAAGGCCAGACAGACAGACAGCCAATCAGAATTCAACTCGTCTTGTCATCGACGAGATCTTTGCAAAATATTGTTTGTATTATTATGATAAAGTGGCCTTAATCAAGAGTTTGAAGATGCAATCTCTCTAAAAATATCAGTTAATTAGAAAGTGAAATTATACGGAATTGAGTATAGATAATTTGAAGTAATATACTCGTATTATTAAATGTCCTCATACATATCTCGATGTTTTCGAAAGAATGTTAATTACTATAATATGGAACAAATCACTAGTTTATACAATGGTTTTGGGATAACTGCACATTTAATATTAGCATACTGGTACATTGGACATCTGGTATACAAAATAATGCTAATTTTTTAATTTGGTGTAAATGATCATAATTGAAATAAAGAGGTTTTTAACGGAAGAAGTGCGGCCCAATAAAGCCGTCGGCTCATAAATCGCACCAAACAGTATTTTTTCGGGATGCAATGGTGACTCATGGAGTATATACGAATGTACTTTCACAGGAATGAATAATTTCATTGATATCCCAAACTGTTTTTGTTTTTTTTTTAACTTTTGTAGCGCTTTTATTGAAAAACCCGCTCTTAAAGTCACTGCCTTCGGTAGTAAATTTTAATTATTTCGACTCGTTGTTGGATCGTATATCTTTCCAAGAAGAAATGGCAAACCTTACAGAAGAGAAGTGTCAAAAAAGCGGGTATAGTGCAATATAGAGACTCAGAGAAGAAGTTGACGCAACGAAATAACCTCTTTTACAAGGGAGTCTCTTATCAATTTACTATTACGGAACCTAAGCACTATCACAGAAGCTTGCGAGTGCTATTTCCACTGGCTTCGGACGCGAGCCTAAAAACTGATTCTAGAAATTTTTTCTTTTAAATAATCTGCGAAGCATTTCTTTGTAGATCAAATATTGTTGTTGCAGTCAGCATTTGCTTTTGTAAATTATTCAAGTGAACCGGACTATATGCGAAAACTATTTTAGTAAGCATATACTGGTATGGACCTATATTACTAGTGTATATATTGATACTATATCTTAAGTAAATCGCCGAAAAGGTCTGAAAATACTGAGATTGATATTATTACCTTTTAAGTTCGTTGGAATTGGAAACCTAATTAAGGAACCTGTAGTTATTTTAGTAAGAGCAAGGCCACGAGATGTATTCGAAGCCCTGCCATTAACAGCTGAGAGTAGAATGTATCGTAATGTCTTATGATTGAAGATTTTTACTAACAGATTTCACTTGAAAGTGAAAAAGTTAGGTTTTAAAGGATAAAAAGTTTTTAAAAACTTTGCCCATTAAGTGAGTTGGTTAATTTATATTCCATTTAATTATTTTTAGGGAAAATATCGCATATATCAAGAGAACCCGATTTGGAAATAATCACAAATTTTATGCAAATAAAATTAAGGAAACACAAAGGAAAAAGCTCAACCTAAACACCAACAACAAAATTTGTGTTTCCGGTTCAATGCACAGATTATTTAATGAAATAAACACAAACAAAGCGCCAACATCTTAAATGCGAAATCCATTGTAAGAAAATAATTCGATAAATTATCTGTGTTATATACACTCACACTACGTATACATTATTTTACATGCCACATATGTATGCATATTGGCAACAGAGCATTTATGTATAAGAACCGCAGCAGCACTGAGGCAAGCACAATAAGTTTAACTAATGAAAACAATGAACCCGAAAGGCAACATAAAAACATTTAAATACAAATCTACATACATATAGTACATATGTATATAGCTATAAAATTATCGCTATGCGAATGTTGCAGACATTTTGTGGAAATTTGTGTGACCGGGCTGCTCTTGACAGGAGAACAAATGTGTCAGACGACAAGATGATAGATAAGACTTTACACTGCCAGTAGGAAACACACCGTAAGCCATTATACACACACAAACAAACTTACTCATGTTTACCTCTCCCGGAAGGAAATTATATGCGGCACGGATTAGGTGGAGAAGAAACTGAAAATTTTCTATGAGATTGTGTGGCCTAAATGAATACACAACTGACATAAGAGTTGTCTTCAGAACCAGCTTATGAACCAACCGGATTTTACATCAAAAATTTGTTTCCAAAATTCTAGTATCTAGTTTTCAGTCATATGATCTACGAACAAAATAGTTTCGATCGAAATAGTTTTAGATACAATTTTTAAATAGGTCTTGGTCTAAACTTCTTTTCCTTAATATAATGAATTACGATTCTCTGATTGACGTTTTGCACATCAACTCAATATATTAAATTTAGCTCTTCGGTCGAGTTAATGTCATATACATTGTTACAGAAAAGCAACCGGAAATATGAATTAAATTCTGCGGGTAAATGATATTTCAAACAAATGTATTTCGTTAAGTTGGGATGACTGTCCGTAATTCTTCTTATTTTTTAATGGCGTAGACACCGCTTACGCGGTTATAGCCGAGTTACACAACGGCGCCAAACGTTTCCTCTTTTGGCAATTTGGCGCCAATTCGAGACACCAAGTGCAGCCAGGTCCTTTTCCACCCGATCTTTCTAACGGAGTGGAGGTCTTCCTCTTCTTCTGCTTCTCCCGGCGGGTACTGCGTCGAATACTTTCAGAGTTGGAGTGTTTTCATCCATATGGACGATATGACCTAACCAGCGCAGTCGCAGTCTCTTAATTCGCTGCACTATGTCAGTGTCGTCAAATAACTCGTACAGTTCATCGTTCCATCGAATGCGATACTTGCCGTTGCCAATGCGCAAAGGACCATAAATTTCCGCAGAACCTTTCTATCGAAAACTCGTAACGTCGAATCATCAGATGTTGTCATCGTTCATGCTTCCGCACCATATTGCAGGACGGGAATAATGGGTGACTTATAGATTTGGTTTTTGTTCAGCAAGAGATGACTTTACGTCTTAATTGCTTACTCACTCCGCAGTAGCACCTGTTGGCAAGAGTTATTCTGCGTTAGATTTCTGGCTGGCATTGTTGTAGGTGTTAATAATGGTTCCAAGATAGACGAAATTATCTACATCTTCGAAGTTATTACTGTCAACACTGACGTTAGAACCAAGTCGCGAGTGCGACGACTGTTCGTTCTATAACAGGAGATATTTCGTCTTGCCCTCGTTCGTTACCAGAACCATTTGCTTTGCTTCCGTATCCGACCTTTTCAGCTTTTTACCTTTTCTTTTGTTTATGAAACGAGTTCTTGCTAGACTCGTCCCCATAAGGTTGATTTTTTTTTTTTCAAAAAGCCGAAAGCGAATGTCGAGTACCATCGATTTATCACCGTATTCACCAGATGTGCCGGAGGATTAGGTCGACCGATTTTAACCAAACTTGGTACTTGACATTCTTCTTACACATTCATATCGAAAAGGGGCGAAATTGGAGTGCAACCACGCCTACTCCGCATATAACACAATCAAAATCTAGCAATTAGGTACGGAATGTTTTGGACGACATATATAACTGAAATTTAGGGATAATTCTTTCCTGCCAAAAACATGTCTGTGTGTCTAAAATGGGTTGAGTCGCATCAATACTCCGCTTACATCCCATATACCTAAAATAAGGGTTTTCGAACTTACAGGTATCTTTATCTCTAACGTGTTTTACGAATAACAGTGTAGTGGATAAAATCGGGAAAAAATTTGACCGAGCCCCATATACAAATACATAACATACGAGAGATTATGCTCTATGATTGGTAAGGGTATGTGAAGCACTTTAAAATCTCGGTCAGTGTATGACTGATTCTTGCAAGTTACTCGTTCTGTCATTTGGTTAAAAACATATAACAGTTTGAAGTCTTCCAGTATATCTACTGAATATCTGCTTAGATGCGGATGAAAAAAATATGTAGTGGACAAAGACAGAACTAGCGAGAAAGGTTTTCTATATTATATATTATTTTGCTCAGAGCTGAATTACATTCTCAAATACCTTGTGTTTGTGTCATTTATACAAATAAATTTTCAAAAAATTCCAATTTATAGGTTTTCTCGTTGGGTTTCAACCTCATTAAGACACATACTCTTGTATTCTCTTTTAAATACATAAAACCGTTGCTTTCCCACATGAACATACATAGATATTTACAAACACAAATGCATTCAATTATGTTGTAAAAACTGAAGTGAAATAACTGCCGGCGCATGGCAAATGAGTTTATTAAACCAAATGTGGCCTGGTAATGCTCAAATGGAGTATTTAACTTTGAATACAAGCCTAACGGCAATGTCCTTTTGAGTGATGTGCGTTCGCGGCATGGATTTGTGTTCAATTACAAGCTGTGCCGTCAATTGCGAACATACCGGCATTAACAATAAATCAGCGAATGCCTCATTGAATTTAATTTTCGTCTAATACCGTGTGCACACAGCCATATGCCTACACTCAAAAATATGAGTTTAGGGATATGGGTGGATGTGGGTTAATTAATGTCTAATTTTGGAAACGATTTAAACTTTTTTATTAATGCGGTTGGTAAGAGAGTGATTGTGAAATGTTTTTAGGCAAAAATGTAAAAATAATTTGATTGATTGTTGAAAGTGTATTCAAAATGTATGTATTAATTCTATGTTTAAACAGTTTCCATCATGTGGTTGCAAATTATCGCTGAAACAAAAATAAGTGCTCGTTTTCACTTTCTTCTTACCAGCGTAACTTTCAGATATTTATATAAATGAACACATAAGACTTGCACTTCATATATGTACATATATGTCATAAGAATACTCCGAGATAACCCGACGATTTAATCCAATTTAATGACAATTTTAGTTTTTGCCGTAATAACATTTGTAAATTATTGATATAATCACTGAGCCACAAGGCTAGCGATCAGAGAGTGAAAGGAAGCTTCCAACCTCATCATAAAAAGCCTTTGTTACAATCATCACATAGGCTGACTGCGAGATTTTTTTAGCAGGCAAATATCTTAAAGTTAGGCCTCTTAAATTATATTCGAGTATTAGAGATTATCGTTCGTAAAACTGCGGACACTATTCGTACCACCTTGACCACCCCTAAAAATAAAGCTAAAAGTTTGTCCGGTCACAGAGCTTTATGGGATCTCAAACGTCAGACTAAGAATCTACGGCTTTAAGATTAAATTTTTGAAAGCTATACTAGATGTAGAAAAACCCGAAGTGTTTTATAGAAACATGTACTAACCTCAGATTTTAAAATTACTTTCCATTTAGTTAAGCATTAATACCATTGATTCAAGAAATCAAACATAAAACGATTGATCCTATCATCCTTCCGTACATGTAAGTGGATGTGTGACTCATTTTGTGTGAATGAATGGTTGCTGTCTGAGTAGACAGCTCAATTTATTACCCAGAAATCGATTTAGATAATACGTGTGTGGGTTGTAGCCGTCTGTCACTAAAAGGAAAGATATTTCTTGAAAGGAAAAGAGGTGAAGAGCAGACAATTGTAAGGATAATTGTCAATTTTCATAATACGTGCAGCAAACGAATATATATACATACATATATATGTATATAATAAAGTATAAGGCAAAAACAGCTATTTTTGGATGTTTGACCAAACCAATTTTGAGGTATAATAACGCATAAGAAATAAGTAATTTCTCCGCATTTTGAAGTAAGCTTTCGAAATCGAAGTTTGAAATTGAGGTAACTGAAAGACATTGCTACACACATTATTATTGAACAATACCAGTACCACGTCACTATTGACAGACATAACTTCGAAGTCGTAGATAACTTTGTCTATCTTGGAACCAGCATTAACACCAACAACTTCGTCGGCTTCGAAATCCAACCAAGAATAACTCTTGCCCAGCGGTACTTCGGACTGAGTAGGCAATTGAGAAGTAAAGTCCTCTCTCGACGAACAAAAGTCTATAATTCACTCATTATTCCCGTCATGCTATATGGTGCAGAGGCTTGGACGATGACAACAACTGATGAGTCGACGTTGCGAGTTTTCGAGAGACAGGTTCTGCGAAAGATTTATGGTCCTTTGCGCATTGGCCACGGCGAATATCGCATTCGATGGAACGATGAGCTGTACGAGATATGCGACGACATTGACATAGTTCAGGCGAATTAAGAGACAGTAGCTACCCTGGATAAATGGATGAAAACACTCCACTCCTGAGGGTATTCGACACAGTAAGCGCCGTGGGTAGCGGAGGAAGAGGAACACCTCCACACCGTTAGAAAGTCCAGGTGGAGAAGGACCTGATTACATTTGAAATCTCCAATTGGCGACAAACAGCTAGAAGAAAGAACGACTGGCGCGCTGTTGTAAACTCGGCTATAACCGCGTAAACGGTGTCTACGTCAATAAAGAAGAAGAAAGTATTTGATTAAATCCTTCACAAACCATTGAATATTATACCGTGTATACGTATGTATGTGTTTATATACTCATTAATACACTCATATACTACATTCCAAACCAATTGAAATGTCGAATTGCGTCCTCTGCCTACACAAGTTCAATTGAGGCTGAATGAACTTGCGCATGTGTGACAAATGGCAACAATTTGTGAGACCACTTTTAATCAATTTGAATGGAAAGGACCAGAATGGTGAGTTGGGGTGTAGTTGTGCGCATAAACTTATATAGGTATAACTATGTACATACATACATAAATAGATAGATAGGTGTGTGGATATGTAGGAAGAAGTTCTTAGAAATTGCCATTGATATTGAAACGAAGATATTTGTGCAATTCTTGAAGAGCGAGTTGGCAGAATTTGAATAAAAAGCGATATCCCCTTGTTGTTGATGTCATTATATGTATATAAGCATGTACATATATATAGTACATACATCAGAACCATTTCATTATAGCGTTGTTTCGTAAAAGTGTTCAACATTATAGATAAAAAATGTTTATTTCAAGTGAATCGAGGATGATAGTTTGTAAATAAAGCGTATAGTAGCTTTAATAGTACTTTGGAAAAAAAAACAGTAAGCCCTTTTACTTTATTTTTCGCCTGAAAACCCTTTAGTCCAGTCAAAATAGACATTCCAGTTTGCATTATCTCTCAACAAGCTGAATTTTTGTGTATGCCTTGGATCCGTCATTACAAATGACAGGTAAAAAGTCCCCATCGATCCCGCTTGGGCGTTGTTTTTTTATTCGAGATCAAAAGTCACAAATTTGCGTTTTATGCGTATATCTCTGAAACAATGAGAGCTACCGAAAAATGGTTCAAACAAAATTTTTAGATCGTGAAATTGTCTACAAATTGTATACAAAAATATCCCAACACTTTTTCTTCTACGGTGCACTGTTCTCGAATTACGGCTATTTTAAACATAGAAAATACGAATATAAACTCGCATTGATATCGAAAGCGCAAATGCTGCCTACATCATTGATGGAGCACTCCTGTTACATCGTGTTGTGTGGGATCGAGAGCACACATTTGAGGATATTTTGGACAATATACGCAAAAAACTCAAATTTGTGACCTTTGACCTAATAAAACATAAAAAACAACGCACAAGCGGGATCGATGGGGACTTTTGACTGGACTACTTCGTCGAAATATTTTTCTTTTCTATCTTGGTATGACTCTCAGTGACATCTGTGCAAATATCACATCAAAATAATCATTAGTGTTAAGCTTGTCTTTCTGAATGACTTAAAGTGCATTCGGCGATTTTTACGATGAGCGAAATTATTTAAAAAAGAAGTCCCATTAAATTTTGCACACAAATCTTACTACTTTTTGCTATACTAGGAAGTTTGTTGTTCTTTCAACAATACGTGGAAATATGTATAAGAATGTCAGGGATCATAGATGTTTTTATAAAGTCGCTGAAATTAATTACCTAAATTTTCAAAGATATGTATTTAACCTGTATCAGTTTCTATATTATTTAATATGGTTTGGTAAACGTAAAGACCCACACATATTCTAACCACGTTAATATGCGTTTGAAGCACCGCCCTTTTATAATAGGTTGTCAAAAAAGTCTTGCGGTATTTTCGCTAGTTGGCGCTAAAAGCGCGTAGTTCTAGTTTTATTTATTTTTTTTTTTTTTTTGGAAAGCTCATTTCACGCGCTAACACGTGTTTGATTGATTGTCGTTTCTTTAAAGTCGTTCGAGAGTTATAGCGTCGCAAACATGGAGCAAAATAAAGAGAAAATACGGCGTATTTTACTACTACAATAAAGGCAAAAATGCATCTCAAGCCGCCAATAAAATTTGTGCAGTTTATGGATCCGATACAGTTTCCATTTCTCCCGCACAATGATGGTTTCAACGTTTTCGTTTTGGTGTAGAGGTGGTCGAAGATGCGCCACGCTCCGGAAGGCCTGTCGTCGAAAATTGCGATAAAGTCGCTGAATTGGTCGAAAGAGACCGGCATAGTAGCAGCCGTAGCATCGGTCAAGAGCTGGGCATGAGCCATCAAAAATTCATTTCAATTTCAATAAAAAAAAAAAATTCAATAAAAATACCGCAAGACTTTTTTGACAACCCATTATTTTAAAGCAAACATATTTTCTTTTTCTGATTTTTATATTGGAAATGTAAGCCCACGATCCATGCATAATACCCTCCGCTTAAAAGCGTACAGAAGAATCGTGTCAAGAATTCCACAAGGACAACGAACTTACAATGCGGTGATAACGCTATTAGTTCATTTCGTGGACAAAAACTTTACCTATAACCACCAATCGCAGATGTCACTACTGCTTTTCAGTATAAATTGTTTTCTCTCTTTTTGCTGAACTGTTCTCTTTAGTGTTTAGGTGTAGAAGAATTTAACACACTCTCTCTCTCTCACCCTGAAATTGCTACTAATGAGTGGATTATATGAGTCTTAAAATCGATCATAGTGAACGTTGAGTAAATTTTCGACTATGTGTAACTATCTTAACACCCTGTACACGAAGACCTTGGAGAGTCGATTCAGCGCCATTTACTGTAACTCGGACTAACGTATGGAACGATTTGGCTCATTTTGTTCAGCGATGAGGCGCATTTTTGGCTCTATGGGTATGTAAACAAGCAAATTTGGCGTATTTGGTACGAAGAGCGTCCTGGAGAGATTAAAGAACTGCCATTTCATCCAGAAACAGCCACGGTTTGTGGGCTGGTGGAATCGTTGGTCCATATTTTTCAAAATATGATAGCGGTTAGAGGATGGAGTCGTGTGTAGAAGTTCACGCAAGTGAGGAAAGTTCTCTGATCGCCATTCACTTGGGAGTGGCCAGAAACGATTCTTTTACACATGGCTCAAGCAGCTCACTACTTCCGGTCTTTGACCAAGTATCCTCTGGGTAGCCTAAGAACATCTGTTCGAAGGCGAGCTAATGTGAGAAGGCGAAACATCCCCTACATAGGGTTGTGTGCTGGGTTTGGAACCCGCCACGTAAGAATCAGTACCAATGAAAAAGGAAAAGCAGCCTCGGATGAGAGACCCCCCTTTTGATGACGACCATGGCAAACGAAATAATGACTACGATTTGAGGGCATGCACCTGGAATGTCCGGACCCTTAATTGGGAAGGAGCCGCTGCCCAGCTGGTTGATGTCCTCGCAAATATAAAGGCTGACATCACCGCCCTCCAAGAAATGCGATGGACGGGACAAGGACAGAGAAGAGTAGGTCCTTGTGACTTTTACTACAGTGGCCATATAAAGGAGCGCAAGTTTGGTGTTGGATTCGTGGTGGGAGAGAGACTCCGTCGCCGAGTACTATCATGCACTCCGGTGAATGAACGTCTAGCCACAATCCGCATCAAAGAGAGGTTCTTCAACATATCGCTGATTTGCGCCAACGCCCCGACGGAAGAGAAGGACTATGTGACCAAAGATGCCTTTTATGAGTGCTTGGAACGCACTTATGAGAGATGCCCCCGCCACGATGTCAAAATCGTGCTTGTCGACTTTAACGCCAGGGTGGGCAAAGAAGATATCTTTGGCACTACGGTCGGTACATTCAGCCTCCACGACGAAACATCCCCAAATGGGTTGAGGCTGATCGACTTCGCCGGGGCCCGAAATATGGTTATCTGTGGTACTAGATTCCAGCATAAAAAGATTCATCAAGCTACCTGGCTGTCTCCGGATCGAAAAACTAGCAACCAGATCGATCATGTTGTGATAGACGGAAGACACGTCTCCAGTTTTAGATGTGCGTGCGCTCCGAGGTCCTAACATCGACTCGGACCGGTATCTTGTTGCAGCCAAGATTCGTACCCGCCTCTGTGCAGCAAAAAACGCTCGCCAACAAACACAAGGAAGGTTCGACGTCGAGAAGCTGCAATCACAACAGACAGCCGAACGATTCCCTACTCGGCTTGCACTCCTGATCTCTGAGAGCACTCGTCAACAACTCGGTATAAGGGAACTGTGGGACGGCATTTAAAACTCCTTACGTACAGCTGCAACCGAAACCATTGGTTTTTGGAAAGTGCAAAACACAAACAGCTGGTACTCGCAACGTTACGATCGACCACTACACGTGCGGGATGGGATAGATACCGAGAGTTGAAGAGGGAAGCGAGACGCATTTGTAGACAGAACAAGAATGATAGAAACAAGATTGCGCAATGACGAGTTCAAATTTTGTTCGTTCTGCGCAGCTACGTCACGGTTGAACAACTTACAATCAGCTGATTTTCAGTTGGTTGTTTTTCTTTGCAATAAGTAGCAATTTTGTATTGCAGGCATACAAAATCATGAATATCATCAAATTTAACATCCATATATTAGTGAATATTAATAAGAGATATGAATATAAGTGAATATTTTATAGTGAACATTTACCTACATATTCATTTATTGAATTTTCATTGTATTATTTAAAAAGAGGCAATCTTTGCTGTGTTTGTTATGTATTTTGTAACTAAGTATCAATTTGTTGTTTTATTTCATTTTCTTTTTTTACTAAACATATGTTCAATTATGTTTTTATTTAAGGAACGAATCCTAAAATACATTCTAGCTCTGAAAAATAATTCTTTTATTTTCGAGCTACAATTTACAAAATCACTTAAATCTATGTGTTTCTGGACGTAATTTGTACATATATGCAAATCATTACCATTGACGTCGTCAAATATTGCTTGCAAGGCTCTCATATGCTCCATCAACATATCTGTTGGGTTTGAGAGTCCTCCTTCAGAAAGGTGATCCACCCAAGTATGGGACGAACAATTTTCGGAATTGGCACAAATTTCGGGGTTGTCTTTACCGAGTTTGTGGCAGATGTACCCTGCCAAATTCTCAAGTCCGTCGTTGTTGAGAATCTCCAAGTCATCATTTTTTTTCGATTGGGTCAGTGGAATTCAGATCAACTGGCACACGTTGAAAAATATTACCAGCAAAAATATAATAAACATACATACATGCGTATCAATAAATGGAATAAATTGTTAGTTATTATTATTAGTATAATTAGGATAAAAAACAGTGGTTAGTATGGAAAAACTTAGTTTGTCGGTATTCTTCAAGATTGTTGTCAACATCTCTTTTTAGGAACGAGACTCCATCCTCTTCTGCCGTTCATTAGCCTATGTAGGAGCAGTGGTTAACGTGGGAAAAGCGCTGGGTAGCAACTTCGTTGGATTCCGCGAACTTAAACCTGCCAGAGTGTTGGGTTATAAAAGTAAAATTATTGTTATCAAAATGCTATAATTACCCATTTCAAACTGCAAATTTCTTTCGAAAGCTTCCGGCGCAAAGTGCACTTCACAAACGCACGCATTTCTAACGTTAATTTTGTCCGTCCGACGACAAAAATGAATCCATTGTTTTAATGCGGCTTTATCCTTAGGGAAATGAAAAAATCTCCACTTCGTAGCACTATTTTTTTACCATTGTTGTTATCACAACCGAACACTGCACAACGCATTTTAAAAATATAGAATTTAACAATTAATATAACACTTGAAAACACAATTCGAATTCACTTTCAATAGCGCGGGCGAATAATAAGTCAACCGTGACGTCAGCAAGAACAGCTGACTGAAAGCATTGCGTAATCTCTTTCTCTTTCATTTTTGTAGACAGAAGAAGAAAGAGGCCGAAATGCGTGAGTATGAAGAGCTTGATAAGCTGGCCGACAGGGGTAATGCTCGAAAATTCTACGAAAAAATGCAGCGGCTTACAGAAGGTTTCAAGACCGGAGCATACTCTTGTAGAATCCCCAAAGGTGATCTAGTGACCGATGCCCAGAGCATACTTAAATTATGGAGGGAACACTTCTCCAGCCTGCTGAATGGTAGTGAATGCACAACGCCAGGAGAAGGCGAACCCGATTGCCCAATCGATGACGATGGAGCAGACGTTCCATTGCCCGACCATGAAGAAGTTCGAATAGCAATTACCCGCCTGAAGAACAACAAAGCGGCGGGGCCGATGGATTGCCGGCCGAGCTATTCAAACACGGCGGCGAAGCATGCATCAGCTTCTTTGTAAAATATGGTCGGACATAAGCATGCCCAACGATTGGAATTTAAGTGTGCTATGCCCAATCCATAAAAAAGGAGACCCCAAAATCTGCGCCAACTACCGTGGGATTAGCCTCCTCAACATCGCATATACATAAGGTTCTATCGAGCGTATTGTGTGACAGATTAAAGCCCATCGTCAACAAACTGATTGGACCTTATCAGTGTGGCTTCAGACCTGGAAAATCAACAACCGATATTCACCTTGCGCCAAATCTTGGAAAAGACCCGTGAAAGGAGAATCGACACACACCACCTCTTCGTCGATTTCAAAGCTGCTTTTGACAGCACGAAAAGGAGCTGCCTTTATGCCGCGATGTCTGAATTTGGTATCCCCGCAAAACTAATACGGCTGTGTAAACTGACGTTGAGTAAAATGGGTCTGGCAGTGAACGAGGGCAAAACGAAATATCTCCTGTCATCAAACAAACAGTCGTCGCATTCGCGACTTGGCTCTCACGTCACTGTTGACAGTCATAACTTGTCAGCCTGGAAATCCAACGCAGGATTGCTCTTGCCAACATGTGCTACTTCGGACTGAGTAGGCAATTGATAAGTAAAGTCCTCTCTCGACGAACAAAAGCTAAACTCTATAAGTCACTCATAATTCCCGTCCTGCTATATGGTGCAGAGGCTTGGGCGATGACAGCAACCGATGAGTCGACGTTACGAGTTTTCGAGAGAAAAATTCTGCTAAAGATTTATAGTCCTTTGCGCATTGGCCACGGCGAATATCGCATTCGATGGAACGATGAGCTGTACGAGATATACGACGACATTGACATAGTTCAGCGAATTAAAAGACAGCGGCTACGCTGGCTAGGTCATGTTGTCCGGATGGATGAAAACACTCCAGCTCTGAAAGTATTCGACGCAATACCCGCCGGGGGAAGCAGAGGAAGAGGAAGACCTCCACTTCGTTGGAAGGACCAAGTGGAGAAGGACCTGGCTTCGCTTGGAATATCCAATTGGCGCCACGTAGCGAAAAGAAGAAACGACTGGCGCGCTGTTGTTAACTCGGCTATAATCGCGTAAGCGGTGTCTACGCCAATTAAGAAGAAGAAGAAGATAGCGAATATCGCGCTGTGAGAACCCACTATTTGATACCTGAAATTGAAGCTAGTGATCCCGGCGACATTTGGTTTCAACATGACCGCGCCACTTCCCACACACCACATCAATTAATGGATTTATTGAGAGAACACTTCGGTGAGCAGATAATTTCAAATTTCAAATTTGAGTGGGTCGATTAGCCACCAAGATCGTGTGATATCACACCCTTAGACTACTTCCTGTGTGGATTTCAAAAGTCTATGTAGACAATACCGCTTTAATTCATTTTTGGAGACCTTGGAGCAAAACATCGTGCGTGTTTTTCGCCACTTACCAGTCGAAATACTCGAACGAGTCCTCGAAAATTGGACTCAACGGGTGGACCATCTGAGACATAGGCACAGCCGACATTTGAAAAAGAAAATCTCCAAAAAATAAATGCCAAAGAATATTTATTAGAATGATAATAAACATTTCCCAATAATATTGAGGGTTTCTTTGTTTTTTCCTTAAAAAAGTAGGTAACCTCGAAATGGAGCGAACTTGCTTTTGTTGGATATTTGCAAGACCAAGAAGAAAACGTTGTAGATACTATAAAATAATTAAATAATGTTATAAATAAATGACAAGCGTGACGTGCCTATATAAACGCGAACTTACCTTTCATTTTGAGATATGAATCCAAAATTTTGCACACGCATTACTATCGGAATCACCTATCCGCTATCGGTGCTGCCAAATAAACTGCCAAAAATAATAATACTCTAAAAAATTTTCTTAAATTTTTACTTTTATTTATTCGTTCTTCATTTGTCACTTATTTTTCGTTCATAGTATAGTAAACAATTATCACCAACATCTCTCTGTTAACAATACATTTTCGCTTCAACGTTTCTTCATTTCTTCCCGTTTTTGAAGTGTCGTAGGTCTTAAGTAGATATAACTAAATTTTCAAAATTACCTTATTACAAAAATATTTTTTATCCAATTTAATTTTGACATTTTCTCACCATAATTTTATATGTACTATACTCGTATAACCTACAAGGACTTACTTTTGCTTCAAACATTTATGCAGCGTACTCTTTTCGCTTTATTAGATACATAATTCTTTGGAAATTTTAAGTTTTACAGGAAAGCACAAAATGTTTTTTTATTAGAAAATATATAATTTACATTTCTACTTATATATATATTTTTTGTTAAAATTTTCTCACCATAATAGTGAAGTGTTCGTATATATGTATTACTTTGTTTGTATATGAAACTACAGTTGAAGTTAGATGTTAACGCTTTACTCTTTTTTACATTTTTACTATATTTACACAAAGTTAAAAGTATAATTACTGTTATTTTGTAAATGAGTGGCAGAAGAACATTTGCAAAATTAAATTAATTCACAAAATGTAAAGACACGCCAGCCAATTTTGGAAGCTCAAAGCGGTTATTTGAAAAATGAAGCGACTTTATAGGTAACGAGAGCTTAAAGTCGTAGGAAACTTAAACAGAACCTTCGCTAATAACTACATATCTCTCAAACAATAAAAAAGAAAAATATTACGGCATATGTTTGACAGTTGAGGTGTAGCAAATTCGAGTAACAAGTGCTTTCCGAACGATATCTAGAAATGCTGTTCAAGTACTAGCGAGTATGCCGCCTATTGACATTCAGACATCAGAGCCGTCTACAAGGCGAAAAAAATAAAGAGAGAAAAAACAGGCTTATAATGTGGCAGTAGCGGTGGCAAACCTCATCTAAAGGATGATGGACTCCAAATTTCCACCTAACCCAAATACTGAGTGGCCATGGATGGTTTAGAAAGTATATGTTCCAAATTAATAATGACGTTAGTCCATATTATCTGACGTGTACAAAGTGCATAGAAGACTCTGAACACGTGTTTTTTCAGTGCCCTCGTTTTTTAAACATAAAGGAAAGCTAAAACATTACTCTCGGCGTAGCGGTAAACAATTTGACAGCACATTTGTATCAGTCCTCTGATAAATGAAAAGCTGTCAGCGAAGCGTCAGCTCTAATTATGGCAAAACTAAGAAGCTAACAATGGATTAGGAGTCAGTCAGTCCGTACAATAGAAGATACTTAAATGTCTTTTTATCTCTCATGAAGTAATACCTAATCTGGTGGGTCAGTGGGAGGGACATGACTTGAAAGTAGGTTAGGTTTAGGGGTTTAAAGCGCCGCACTCTGGCTTTTGATGCTTCCCCTACTGTAAAGAGAGATGTTCCCAGTGCTGTCAAATACATTTAGCGAAATTTAATAAGGGTTGAGCGTTCTTTTGACATTCGTTTACCCCAAAACTGACTTATACTTGTGTTTTTCACTGTGGTGGCACAGAAATTTACGTCTAAGTTCTACTTTATATTTAAATTTTTGACTTAGAAGAGCTTCTGCTCGTGATAACTAAAATATTTGTTTTTCTTATGCGTTGTATAAAAATGTTTTGTTGTAATTCGATTTTTGAGTCACTTAGTGGTAGGATATACATATATATTTCACGCTTTTGTTTTAGTTATTTCACTACCATTTGTGCATACAATCGATCGGTTTATATTTGGCGGATTAGTAGTATTATATTTTTTATGGAGTTTATCTCTGCCTATCAAATTTACATATCTGAAGTGAAAAATTCCTTACTAGATATATATATTTTTATTCTTAACATATTTCGTTCAAAAAATCTATTCTTTTTTGATATTGAGTCACTTTTTTAACACAAAATGTTACCTACTCTTTGAGCCAACATATAATTCTTTGACTACCTTCTTATATTATATATATTAACTTTTTGATTTATGTTATCATATAAATGTTTTGGTATTCCAAATAATAAAACACCAGCTATTAAACAAACTCTTTAAGGTTGTAATAGTTTTGTATTTAGTTTGCCAAAGTTTTTTAGTCGGAATTAGAAACTTGACTGGGAACAATAAAAATTACATCGATTGCGTTGGATACTTAAATAACGTTAGAAGTAATACCAATATCCAGAATAGCAAGTTCTAACGGATGATCCAAGTATAGGTAATTTCTTCTGTAGCCTTTTTTTGACAGATCTCGAGTGAGTCGTGACAAGCTGCCATATATGAAGAGTCGATTCTTCGCCTTTCGCAGCAACTAAGACTGACGTATGAAGGACTTGGCGCATTTTACGTCGAGATCTTAAATTGGAAGTGTACAAAATGCAGCTTATGCAAGTACTGAAGCCGTTCGACCTTCCCAAGCGACATTGCTTTGGTCTATGTGGTCCTGAAAAGTTCCAAGAAGATCCGACGTTTTCGAGTCACATTTTGTTTTGGGATGAAGAGCAACTTAAAGAAATTCAAGAGTTGCGATTTCATCCAGAAAAAAAAAAACGGTTTGGTATGGTTTGTGGGCCGTTGAAACCATCGGTCCATATTTCTTCAAAAATGATGCCTTTGGGAACGTTACCGTCATTCGCGCCATGAAAATCGACTATTTGATGCCTCAAAGTGAATTTTTTTCAGCAATACGGCGCCACTTCCTATACATCGCATCAATCTATTAATTTTTTGAGAGAACACTTCGGTGAGCAGATGATTTCGAGTTTTGGGCCACCAAGATAGTGTGATATTACACCGTTAGACTTTTTATTCCGAGGATAAAGTCCATTCGGACAATTCCGCTTCGATTCAGGATGGATGGACCATCTGAGAAGTAGCCGTAGACATTTGAAAGAGATAATATTAAAAAAAAAAATGCCAAAGAATGTTTTTTCGAATAACAATAAACATCCTTAATTCAATTTGAAGTTTATATGCTTTTTCTTTTAAAAAGTAGGTAAACTCAAAATGGATCACCCACTATTTTCACAGCATATCCAAGTACAGATAATTAAACAAATTATGAGCGTTTTGAGAAGCTTTTTGATAGCAGTAACCCGCTCGAATGGTTTGTCGATTCCGTCTTTAAAACCTTGTATTGTTGTTATCCAGAGCATGAAACCAAACCCATTTCCTGTGCACTGGTAGTTAAAAAAAATTACTGGGTCCCTTGTTTGTTAACTAAGTTCATACTTTCACTTATTTTTCTATCACATAGCATGCCAACTTAATTTTTGCAAGTGTCAAAATGATGGTAAGCTTTTCGAATGTTTTTCATAGTTAAAAAATTGTTATGAGCATCCGTCAATTAAAGACATCTATACACACATATATACTTCGAGAGTCTAGTAATAGCATTTTATAGCAAATTGTGTGTTTTTTATACAAAATTAGTTTGCCTAAAGCGTTACTTATTTTTAATACTAAATATAAAGTTCCTATATTCTAGAAATAAGCAAAAGTCGTCGTAGTTATTATAGGTTAGTGTTAAAATTTTAATCGATATGCACTTTAATTTTATAGATACACCAATTTTCTCTAATTTTTGAGAAAGATGAAAAGAAATTCGAAGATTTTTGTTTAAGTTCTGTTAGAGATTTAAGATTTATAAAACCTGATGTTTCAATAATGTTGTAAAACGAAAAAAAATAAATAGAGAGCTGTATATTTATGTAATATATTTTGCCATAACAGGCGTTCCTAATAGCTTTTAATTACATATACATATATTTCATCCAAAAACCAATACCGATAAACAGTGACTGATCTAGAATTTCTTTGTGGGGGTTTTCCTTTTAACATTTTTTTATATTGATGTTTCCTTGTACATAGAGTACATTAGACTTTAAGTCGTGGTGCAATACCCATTTACTTATCTACTCTACACATTCTTTTGAATTTGAATAAAAAATCTCTACCTCTCCAGTGGATCCGCCAGTTTCCAGCGAAGTTTATAAAATTAGAGCTTACTTGTAATTATTATGTAAGTATTTATTACTATGACTTTAGAAGAGAGTTAAAATAATTTGGTTTTAATTAAGTGATTTATTTTAGTATATTACTATATTTAGTAGTATTTTCAATGAAATGTTTTATTATCTTCGAAAATGTTAGTGTTCGAAATATATTTTTTGTGTGTTTTATTTCAATACAATTTGTATTCCTTTGAGGCACATTTAGTTTTATTTTGCTTAAGTTTAGGAAAAAATTATAGTGTCTTCATTTATGATATCTTTCAGTACCACGATTAGCTTTTATACACGAACTCATATAAAATTATGATTATACTCTTGCAACATGTTGCTATAGAGAATAGTAGTTTTGTTCACTTAACGGTTCTACATACCACCTAAAACTAATCGAGATAGATAGAGGGTAATACGTGCAAGTTGTAACTTGAGTAAAAAGTGAGATATCTTGATGAAACTTGGTATGCGCGTTTCTTGGCAAAAAGGAAAGGAAACGCATAAAGTACCATAAGCAAGCACTAAATTAAGATATAAAACTCTAATTTGACACAGGAGGATGGTTGTGGGCAAGCAATTTTGAAAAAGTGGCCGAGGCCCCGCCCTCTAATAAGTTCACTTTAGCAAATATTATGAGAACTCCTACCGACAGTGGGGATATGGTTGAAAAAGGATGACAAGCTTGCTTAGTACCCATATAACGGTACTGTTAAGAATTACTAAAAGCGCGATAAATGAATAACTAAATGCGACCAACTAAATTGAAGTTCAGAGAGAATCCTTTCCTGATAGTAGTATGTCTCTGTGCAGCAAATGGGTTGAATTCAGTCAATACTTCTCTTAGCCCCATATACCTATTAAATAGATTTTCGAACTCCCGGGTGACATAAAACGGCATATAACGGCCAATATATGAGTTATGTACAATAATCCAGACCTTGCTTTGGAGGAAAGCAATGACTGCCATCCAGATCACTTAACAGTAGACGAGGGAAACGAGTTGTTTCGACTTGTAAATTATATTTAGAATACTTGTGTAAAATTTCTCTAAGATCGGTTGAGAAGTTCGCAGGAAATCTTGACAACCCTTAAGTGAGCTGGTTTCATTGAACGTTCGAAAAGGTGATTAGTGTCATGCGGGATTCATTATATGGAGGAAAGAGGAGTTGTATGTTAAAGACTTTTCTGGATAAGTACGAGTTTAACCTACTACAGTATTCAAAAAGATGTTGCGTAAGGGTCACTCTGGTTTCAAGCGATAACTCGAGCTCTGGTTCTGCTACGGGTGGTGCTTGGACTGAACGTTTGCTAAACACTGGGAAGGAGTCGGTGAAGGTGTTAATAGATATATTGTGAATGGCATTTAGTTCCCACGTCTGAAATTTGGTCGCTATATTGTTTTAAATGATCGACATGTTGGCGGAATGTTCTCCTGATGTTCCTAGGAGGCGGTTTCCCTACAAGCAGGTAACTACGGGCCTGGTTTCTGTATATTATACTCTTTAGTTTGTAATAGTAATTCTTTTTCAATTTGATTCGTCACTTATAACCGTGCTAAATATTTCTCTTTTTTAAACGACTCCAAATCAGAAACGAAACTTATAGAAAAATATTCTGATTACAGTAAAAAATACCACAGCTTACTGAGGTCCATTTTCGAAAAATAGAAATAATATGTTTTATATAGGCCCGAGCAGGAATCACACCAGATCGGATGAAAATTATTTGAAGTATACATACATGAAGTTTTGAAGTTTTGAAGCAAGTATTATACATACATAAATATATGTTTCTATATAGTAAACTGGAAATAGTAGGTGATATATTCAAATGGAAAGTAAGAAACATTCCGGATATGTCTTTTAAGGTGAGCTTCGAAACCATTTAACTTTTACAAAGACAATTACTAACTTCCAAAGGAGTCCTAAAGTTCTCTGATCGCCATTCACTTGGGAGTGGCCAGAAAGTATTCTTTTGCACATAGCTCAAGCAGCTCACAACTTCCGGTCTTTGACCAAGTATCCTCTGGGTAGCCTAAGGACATCCGTTCGAAGGCGAGCTAAAGTGAGAAAGACATACATATCATTGATTTCATCGGCCTCAACACCCGCGACGATAGTTCTGCTTTCTCTAGGCAGGACAAGGAAGCACAGAAAATGGGTCTGGCAGTGAACGAGGGCAAGACGAAATATCTCCTGTCATCAAACAAACAGTCGTCGCACTCGCGACTTGGCTCTCCCGTCACTGTTGACAGTCATAACTTTGAAGTTGTAGACAATTTCGTCTATTTAGGAACCAGTATTAACACCACCAACAATGTCAGCCTGGAAATCCAACGCAGGATTGCTCTTGCCAACAGGTGCTCCTTCGGACTGAGTAGGCAATTGAAAAGTAAAGTCCTCTTTCGACGAACAAAAGCCAAACTCTATAAGTCGCTCATAATTCCCGTCCTGCTATATGGTGCAGAGGCTTGGACGATGTCAACAACTGATGAGTCGACGTTACGAGTTTTCGAGAAAAAGGTTCTGCTGAAGATTTATGGTCCTTTGCGCATTGCCAACCGCAGGCCATGGAACGATGAGCTGTACGAGATATTCGACGACATTGACATAGTTCAGCGAATTAAAAGAGAGCGGCTACGCTGGCTAGGTCATGTTGTCCGGATGGACGAAAACATTCTAGCTGTGAAAGTATTCGACGCAGTACCCGCCGGGGGAAGCAGAGGAAGAGGAAGACCTCCACTCCGTTGGAAGGACCAAGTGGAGAAGGGCCTGGCTACGCTTGGAATATACAATTGGCGCCACGTAGCGAAAAGAAGAAACGACTAGCGCGCTGTTGTTAACTCGGCTACAATCGCGTAAGCGGTGTCTACGCCAATTAAGAAGAAGAAGAAAGGAGCCCTAAAGATATGTTTTTGAAAATTGTTCGACTATATGTTTTTCGAGCCTGTCAAAAAACTTTTTTTGAGTACTATAAAATATGTTCACGACTTACGCCTGATCAATGTTTACAAATCGTGCAACTTTAATACAAATATTTGTGGCCAACATAATCGGTTTACTGTGCTTACTAATTACGACACCATCACCCATCTTGAGATCCGGCATTCATTATTGGATAATATTCGACCGAATAGGTCATGACAAACACGCAGGGAGGAAAATATAGCAGTCATAGCTGGGAGTGTACACGAAGGCCATGGAGAGTCGATTCGCACAAAACACATTTTGTTGAAAAACTGAAACCGCTCGACCCAACCGACATTGTTTCGCTCCATGGACTCTTGAAAAGTTTCAAAAAGATCCGACGTTTTCAAGCCAAATTTTGTTCAGTGGTCAGGCTCTTTTCTGCCGCATTAGAAATGTTAACAAGCAAGATTGCCGCGTTTGGAACAAAGAGCAACCTGAAGAGATTTAAAAGGTGACATTTCATCCAGAAAACAAGTTCGGGTGTCAGAAAAACTCTCGCAATAAAGTGATAATCGGTTTCATTATACGTCATTTACATATTTTTCAAATACCGTATTTTTGTAAAGTTTTATTCCGCTATCATCATTGGTTCTTAATGTTTATACTCGTATTATACAGAGAAGGCATCAGATGGCCACGCCCACTTTTCCAAAAAAATTACGTCCAAATATGCCCTTCCCTAATGTGATTTCTAAATTTCACTTTAATATCTTTATTTATGGCTTAGTTATGACACTTTATCGGTTTTCGTTTTCCGCCATTTTGTGGGCAAGGCAGTGGGCCGATTTTGCCCATTTTCGAACTTAACCTTCTTATGGAGCCAAGGAATACGTGACCAAGTTTCATCGGTGACAGAACGGACAGCATCCGTTAATAGTCGATCACGGTATATATAACTATATCTGATGCCTACAAAAACTATAATACTCTCCTTAGGAGTTCGTGATCTCTGCGACATTGAGGTTTCAACAAGACAGCGCGACATTAACTTTCAACAAGACAGCGAAACTTCCCACACATCGCAACAATCAATAGATTTATTGACTACTTCGGTGAGCAGATAACTTCACGATTTGGGCCGGTCGATTGATCACCAAGATCGTGCGATGTCACAGCGTTTGACTTTTTCCTGTGGGGATATGCAAAGTTTAAAGTCTATGCGAGCAATCCGGCTTCGATTTAGGCCTTGGAGCAAACATCACGCATGTCTGTCGCGAGTTACCAGTCGAAATGCTCGAACGAGTCATCGAAAGTTGTACTGAACGGAAGGACCTTTGGGACGTAAACGAGGTCAACATTTGAAAGATAGAATCTGCAGTAAATAAATGTCAAAGAATGTTCTTTCGAATGATAAAAAATATTTCCCATTATATTTGAAGTTTCTGTGTTTTTTCTTTAAAAAAGTGAGGAACCTCGAAATGGATAACCATTCGCATGTGTGTTTCTATATAGCATGATGGAAATAAGCGATACATATATTCTAATTGAAAGTAAGAAATACATTGAATATCTCTTATAAGGCGAGCTTCAGTTTTGCCCATTGAATAGTTAAATAGTTCCAAGGAGAATCATTAACTCCCAAAAGGTGTCAACAAAGTATAGTTTTGAAAACTATTCGATTATCCATCTTTCGGCCATGCTCACCAGTTTGAAACTATTGTCATTATTGAATTGTAAATATAACACTGAAAATTATTTTATTCAAATATACTAAAATTTTAAAAATTGTTTTACAAAATTTCGATAAATTTTTGTAACTCGTTTATCAATACCTAACCTATAAAATTGTGGTGTGCTTTAAAATTAGCACTCTTTAAGATAATAGTTACATAAATACATATATATATATATAGGTGAATTTGTTTTTGTGTATAAGTCAGTTTTTATATTCCGATAAATCTTATATACACGTTTAGTTAAATATAAATATTTCTACTTGTATTTGCAAATGTAAATGCAAATTGAATTTATATGTATGTATTTGAAATATATATATAGATTTCCTTGTAATTTTAGCTTAAACTTACAGTTTACTTAAGTTTTGTGAATTTCAATTCATTTATCACCATTTAGTATCGCATCTCAGCGCATCGGCACGTACAAGTTGACTAAGAGAGTGGGAAGGTGGGTGTTGGGTTGTTGGCTTTACCTTGCGTAATAGTGGACCAACGGACAACTGCATTAAGCTTCACTTCATGAAAATAAAAGCTAAAAAGTTGACAACTTCGGCAAACAAACAACAAAGCGCATCAAAGCCGCATTCGAAGGACAAACAGTGGGTGGCACCCACACACACGCACTCACACATCCATGTATAAATTTGTGCCACTTACGCTCGCGTGGCTTTTGCCAGCATTGCCTCTGCTCTCAGTTGTTGGACCCCCGCAATTTTTCTTCCGGCTTGCAATGAAATTCCATTTATTTGGCTTATTTGCTGTCCATTGTTGTTGGCCTTGGGGGTATTGGTTTTGGCATTTGCCAGCATCACTTATGCAACAACGTCTCACGCTTACAGCGTGTTCTGTTTGCTGCTCTCGTTGGATTTCGTAGATGCCGTTAGACGTTTTTGCCGCGTACGCTTCTTTAGTTGCAGCGAGTAGAGACGCCCGCTGCGTGGACGTGCTTGCGGTTCGACGACGCTGATGCCGGCGTTAGAGTTGTGGGTTAATTGATAGCTATGTGTGTGTTCGTGTGTGGAAGAGAGAAGAAACACAGAAAAATTAGAAATGTTCGTCAATTTTAAAACATAGTCTTATAGGGTGCTGCATTCAGTGAGAGCTCTTTAATTTTAGAAAACTTTGCTGAAAGGTTGATATGGGATCTACGCGGAGTAAAATGCGTCTCAATTGGAGAAGTGCTGAAGAATTTTGAAAATTTTTTTCTGTGAAGCTGCTCAGGCAACGTCATTTTTGGTAACTTTGAGCTCCCCACAGGCATGCCAAATGAGTTTTTGTGGTTCCAACAGTTCAACTGTTATTGCACCCAAATGACAATCGAGTCTTTTCGAATAAAGTTCGGTAATCACTGTTGTTGTACCGGCTCAAAATTTTCTAGAAATATTTTTTGTGTTGCGGTCGAGTTAACAGATTTTGTACGGATATTAATCTGGTTATGATCCGATTATGTAGTCTAAACTGTCGTGGGAAAGGGTTCCGTAAACATCTTATCTATTGTGTACAGTCACGCTTACAGATTGAGTGTCTGGAAGACAGGGTCTATGCGAACAAGTCAATCATTACAGTCAAATCGACATTAAAGTGAAGATATTATTAAGCTTACTAAGCCTTACGTGAGATAGTGGCAGAAATTTTCAAGGCATCGGAAGACATTCTTCGGAAGACGAGGTTAACAGAAAGCGCATAGAGAATATAAGAAGCGATATGAATGAAATCTTAACCTATCATATAAATAAATGAGGAGTGCTTGCGTTCATGAGAAACCGAAAGATTTTCATTTAAGAAAAGAAGCTCCTTTACGAACCATCCCTTTAAATGTCTACAAAAATGCTTCCGTGTGCTAGGAAGACAAATGCCGGTAAGTTAGTCAAAGTTCAATGACTTATGCGTGTAATTTTCACGAAACATAAGCCATTCATCCAGCTGTTTATCTTCTCAACACTTCTCAAGTGCTTTCAGACTTCCTACAAAAACGCTCATCCACCTTCCACTCATACTCACTTTGATTCCAGTTTCGCCAGCCGTTGCTTCAGTTTCGCCTGACTGGCTGTGTACTCGGCAAGTAAGCGTGCCAACCGCACATTTAAATTCTCTACGGACATCTCTAACTTTTCAATGCCGCTCTCGATGCTGTCGTGCGCGCGTTGTGAATCTGAAAATTAAAAAAGTTTTCCATACAGATTTGCACAAACTTCGTCTCATTTCCACTCATTATACACTTGAATAGTTCACTTTTCTTAATACACACCCGCAAAAACACTCTCGTCTAGTAGACCATCTTTACGCAGCAGCTGACAGCCGCGTTCCGTGAGTGTGGCACGCGCTTCTGGATAATCGGACAGCGTTTCCCATAAATCACGTTTCGCCAAACAAAAGAGATCCGAGTAGCCTAGTGAACGTACATTGGCTGTTCGTCGATTACCGGTGCGATTGCCTGCTATTTCCAACACTGACACTTCGCCGAAAACTGAGCCGGCGCCAAGTGTTGCAAACACTGTGACGCCATCGTCTGCGACCACGGACAATTTGCCTCGTTTTACTATATACATTTCTTTGCCAACATCACCTTTACGACAAATATAGTCGCCGGGACTGAAGACTTGCAGTTTTAGTTTCAACACAAGCGCCTCTAGTAGTCCCGGTTCGCAGTCGTGGAAAATGCGCACCTGTTTTAGTGTGTCCATATGCACTTGTATGGCAATCTCGGCTTTCAGTTTGTCCGGTAGTGCCGCCAGCACACGTTCTTCGTCGAGCGCTCCACTCTGTGACCAAGTGTAGGCAAACCAACGTATCACACGCGCCTCCAACTCATGGCCAACCTTCCGGAAGGCCATGTACTGTTTGACACCGTCCATGCGATTTTGAAACTCGACACGTGCCACATTCATATTGGAAATCATCGAACCAATGTTACCTAAGGGTGCATGGAAAATGTAGAAATTAGGTCTGGAATATTTTTTAAGACTAAGCTAAAACTGGTGGAACTACCCTCATTAGTTTTTATGGAACGGAAACTAGTTGCGACCCTTAAAATAAGTTATCCTTTAGGTTTTATTTGGCTTAAAGTGTGTTAGATGAGGTCGTGACTAGTTGGGGTTATTTTGAGATTTCGGAAATTCTTCCGCCAACATGTAAATTCTTGTCTCTATATTTGAGAACCATATGTTATGTAATACCTCACATTAAAAATGCTTCCAACCGTAGATTTTTATCATGATGAAAATGAATGAGTACCGTAAAAATTTGGAAACGCTATTTGTGAACGAGCCTGCGATAGTGTTTTCTTTTATAAGGGGGCCGGAACTTAAGGTTTTTCGATTTAATCTTCTAGTGTGCAGTTTTTTAAAGAGACGGGAGAACTGATCTGTGATGTCCTAAAAGAGGAACGCTCTAGCGAGTTTTTAAATGGAAGAGGAAAGACTTGGAACTGCTCGACGATTAAACAGTAATAAATTCAGAAGGATGCCAAACATACTGGGTAATATAATTAAGTTTGACTTACTCTGTACATTTGGGCTACTCTATATTGAGAGTCCTTTTTCGGAAGAGTAAGACTAACTTTTTATAAAGTGTGTATCACGAAGCTTTCAATAAAAGATTTTAGGATAAATTTAAGCATTAAAACTGCAACTCTCTCATAACAAGCTGACCAAACTCGGAATTTCTAGACTGTAGAAAAGCTCCAAAAATTCTCCTGTCAAAGTAGCCTGTTACAGGCATTAAACTTGATTAGAAGTGATGATTTGATTTAGTTTGGGTATTAAAAATTATCCTCCAGTGCTGGACCATAATTTTTTTGCTGTTCGGTAATCGAATGTTGAAATATCGACCGTTAAGGGGTAAGCCTACTCATTTCAAATTCTAACAAAACTGTTGTCTACTAACATTTGCTGGACTAGAAAGCTCTATCACGCAATCCCTCTAGAAAGTTGCTTATTTCTCGGTTAAACTTTTTAAAGTGCAATATCTAAACACTTTTCGATTCGTCAAACGCTCTTTAACATATTTTTAAAACATTCCATTACTTGAAGTGTATATTAAAGAGTTTAGTCGTGCAATTTGCATTACAGCGTTGCCGTGAGCACGTACGCCAACCATTAGAATGACGCCAACCACAATGCACACAAAGGCATAACTTGACAAACAAGGAAAACTGTAAACAATAGGCACGCAAATTTCTCGTAGGTATGACAGCGCGATGAATGAGGTAAGAAGCGCCGACGTGGAACGATGTTTGGTGCTGATGGCCAACCATCTGTCATTCGCCGCCAACAACTGTACTCAATGACGAATATGTAAGTGCGAAAAGGTAGAAAAAAGGGGGAAAAGAGATAAACAACAACAAGGAGTGCGCAACTTGACGTATCCTGTGGACAATGTCAAGTCAGAAGGCGACTGAGGGTCGAACAATTCATTTTATTCGATGGCATAATATGACCAATTAAGTCATCAGCTACAATAACTCACGGAAGGAAGCATTCAACGGCTACGCAGGAAATACATATTAGGTATATTCTTATATACAAACATAATACTGTGTTGGTACCGGGAAATCATTAACGAAGTCGAAGGTTAAGGACATTGATAGCCCATAGTTCATGTAAAGTGTACTTTAAATAGCTTGTGGGTGAGGCAACGAGAGTATTGAAACCTGAAGAGTTCGTTTTAAAGTAAATAAATAGCTAAGCAGGTTTTAATGGTGAAATAATTTGTGAAGAGACAAACTAAGATAATTGCCGTTGCAATGTAGGACTTAAGAGTAGATATTAAAGGGCAATCAATTTGATTGTGGCCGTACTTTGGCCTTGGTCTTGGTTTTGCTGTTGCCTTGCCTTAGTTGTTGGTCTTGGTCTGGATCTTGTCTTACTCTTGGTCTTGGTATTGATTTTGGTCTTGGTCTGGGTCTTAGTTTTGCTCTTGGTCTTTGTGTTGTTCTTGGTCTTGGTCTGGGTATGAGTTTTGCTTTTGGTCTTGGCCTTGGTTTTGTTCTTGTTCTTGTTCTTGTTCTTGTTCTTGTTCTTGTTCTTGGTCTTGTTCTTGGTTTTGGTCTTGGTCTTGGTCTTGAATTTGCTTATAGTATTTATGATTTTATTAGCTTTGGCACTAGTAGTTGCTAATAATAGTTGAATGCGTCTATTGCAAAATACTCACCCACAATTGTGGCGAAGATCAGCACGCCTGCCAGAAAGTCTGCCACCACAAACAGGTATTCCGCATCATTTTCTGGCGTTGGTGTCTCACCGATCGTCGTCAATGTCAATGTAGACCAATAAAAGCTATAAATATATTGTCTCTGCAAAGTGCTATTCCGTGGGCCATTCAAATTATATACCCAGTTGTCCGAACCAAAACCGAGATAATAACTAATTGCGAAATACATGCAGGCATTCCAATGTATTAGCACCAAAATGGCGAGCACCACTTTACAAATGCGAAAAGCATTCGGATAACCAGTAGCCGTTTCGGTACGGTCGAACCACTCCCAGAGGCGAGGAGCACGTAACAAACGATTTAGGCGCACTATCACGGGACAAGGTAAACCGCCGGCACTACAAGAGCTTGGCGACCACCATATATATGCAAGATCAGTTGGCAGCATTGACAGCACGTCGATGGACCAACCTTTGGTGTGAAAGTAATGACGTCGTAATTTATAAGCATCGCGCACGAGCAGACCCTGATCCAAGTAACCTAAAAAATAATGGAAATTTTATCTATAGAAGGTCCTAAGATAGTTAATTAAAGCTTTGGCGACTTACCTTCATGCATATGCACTAGCGTATCCACCAGATAAATGCAATCACATAAATAATCCAGGAAGTACCACACCGTTGGAGCACGATGATTTATCTCCCAGAAGACGGAACGACCCACCACAAAGATTATGTTATAGAGAACAGCTAACGATACAATACCAAGCCACTGGAAGGAAAAAAGCATAAAGTAGGAGCTATATAACAAGGAATTAAATAATTTGAAAATAGTTGGTGTTGGCAATGTAGCACCCATAGTGACGTCAGCAATACAGCTGATTTTGGTGAGAAAAGCGACTAACGGTAATTTCTACTCACCCTGTAATGTGACTGCAGTGTCGGGTTCACCGATAGACGATTACACAGTCGACTCGAGCCACGTATTTCACTGGAAAGACCCTCATCGGCTGGCGCCGTATTCGCCGGTGCTGGTCCACTCGCTCCTTCTTCGTTAGCCACAACTGCAGCTGTTGTTGTAACGGTTGTAGTCTTGCCAATTTTATCTACATTATTTGTATTGGAGAATTTCTGGAGAAACCAATCGGGCGGCTTGGTGCGACTGCGACGTGTTAAACGCTGACGCAGCGCATTTAGTGTGCGTCGCAATGTGGAAGGCTTTGTGCGTTTTGTTTGGTCCTGCGGCGCCGGAAAAATAGAAAGAACAATTATACGAAATAAAACAATGGAAAAAATTAGCGCTTATAATAAATATATGGTATATACAAGTATATATATATATATATATATGAATGTGTACAAACTAGCTACATACATATATCGCTGGTTTTCTTGAAAAAATTTTGAAACCAAAATGTGGTAGAATAATCCTTTCAGCCCTTGCCTTCTTTACTGTCTCCCGCTATCTTGGCGGTGTCAAACTGTGAACAATTACAATTTTATTCGAGCGCTTCCTTCTCATGCATTATTTTACAAATATGGTTGTGAGTTGTTAAGGACAATGTGATACTGCTTGTGACAGCATTTAATCCATTAACGTGTCTAGCAAGAATTCTATCTGCTGTGTGGAATGTCACTGCGCTCTCTAATACATATGTGTCTACTACACCATTGTTTTTAAAATACCAAGAATTTTCATAAAATAATAATGCAGATGAAACTTTGCGACCTTGATTGTAGAATATTAGGCAGAATGAGATTGAGTCAAAGACATCATAGCCACTAGATTTGAGTAGTTGAGTTGAATGAGTTTATTCTTGAGCTCCTTTGCGCTCAATTGGCGCTAGTATACATGCTGACAAAAAAACACCCGGACATTGTAATCAAATTCCTCGAGTAAATGATATTTAAAAAAAATGTATTTTGCTCAGCTGGTAGGACAGTCCATAACTACTGTGCCAAATATGGTATACGATCTGTCAACCAGTTTGTTTACAGTAGTTGCTTAAGTCGGTACAAAATATCCAGCAAAGAATTTATCTCAAATATTATATTTCTAACCAAATTTAGATAAGGTGCTTGAAAGTTGTCAAGCAAAGGTTAGAGAGATGGCAAGAAAGCTCGAGTCCGCTCGAACGATATTTTCGGTATGAAACGCATTCTTGCTCAACTTGTCCCGATAAACCTGATTTTCTCTGTGGACATGCTTGATCGTGCGAATTCCGATCCTACATTCATGTAGAGCAATATGACTTCCGACGAGACATGGGTTAATGATGGTGTGTCATGAATTTGTTCTGTAGGGACAGGCGGTAAGGAGTTCTACAAGTAATGTATTTGGTCGCATTGAGGCGTTTGCGTGAGAACATCGGTCGAAAACGGCCGGAATTGTGAAGGAACAATTAATGGATTTTACACACTGATGATGCATCGAGCCACGATTTTGACCGAATTTGAAGCCAAAAACACAATTAATTTCATCAATAAACAACCAGTTTTAGCTACGTGTGATTTTTTTCTTGTTCCCCAAACAGAAATTGCCGCTCTGTGGAACCCATCTTTAGTTGATAGAAGATATAAAACAAAATTCGCTGAAGGTCATCTCAAAAAAAATCGTTGGCATATGTGGATTACTTTGAAGACGATAAATTAAATTTGCGTTTTATTTCCAATTTCCGAGTACTTTTTTGTCACAATGTATATGTATAAGGTTTTCCAAATAGGGCTAAAATTACTTCGAAGCGTCCTTTTGGCTATTTTTAATACGTCATGATCTGTAATTTCATGACTCAGTAATGTTTACAAATTCATCATGGAAACAACAACAACGTTAACAAATCATCAAATTTTATTACCACAGAAGGCGTTTTTCAATTGCAAGTTTTCGTGCGCCTTTGCCATTTTATGGTCGTTATAATGGTGCGGTAAATAAACAAAACTGTCTCTTTTGGTGTGAAGATCATCAACAAATTATTCATGAATCATTACATTTACATAAAATTTTATCTAAATTGACGGCTTGATGTGGTTTTTGGTCTGGAGGAATTATCGCATCGTACTACTTTCAAAATAATCTGCTGCCACCGTTACTGTCAATATAGAGCGGTACAGATCGGTGATAACCAACTTTTTATTGCCGCAATTAGAGAAAGTTGATCTTGACCACATTTGGTTCCAACAAGACGTGGCTATGAGCCGCGTAGCATGTGCAACAAACGAATTATTGCGAGAAAAGTTTTGAGATTCGAGTATTTCAAGAAATTGTGACATTGAATGGCATCTAAGAAGTTGTGAAAAATTTTTTTTTTTTTTCGTTTGGTACTCGGAAAAATAGGTTCCTAGACACCTCTAAGAAAGCCTCTCCAAATATGAGTTTTTAATTGTGACGGGAAGGTTCTCCTACTTACAGTTTTCTATTTTTTCTTATTATCAGATAGAAAAATTTATATCTCGCTTCCAATTACTTGAAAAAATTTCTTGTTCCTAAGATTTTGTTGGAAATTGAATGCTCTACAAAAAAGGTCTAATATGATTTTTTCGTAAACCCAAACGTTTAAAAGATATTAACAGTTAAAGTTTGATTATTTTTGGGAAACTTTTTTATTTGTTAAGAATTTTATAACTCAATGAAAAAAAATTATTATGAATAGATTTTTGGAGAGGCTTTCTTAGAGGTGTCTAGGAACCTATTTTTCAGAGTACCAAACGAAAAAAAAAAAATTTTTTTTTTTGATCCACCCTAATATGCATTGATGTTTGACGATGAATATCTCGTAAACGCTTAACTTAATCGAAAAATCAAATAAGACCATTTTTATAGAGCAGTAAATTTCCTACAAAACTGTGAATTTCATCATTCATAATAATTTTTTTTCATAGAGTTATAAAATTCATAAGAAATAAAAAATTCATAAGAAATAAAAAATTTTCCCAAAAATAATCAAACTTTAACTGTTAATATCTTTTAAACATTTGGGTTTACGAAAAAATCATAGTAGACCTTTTTTGTAGAGCATTCAATTTCCTACAAAATCTAAGGAACAATATATTTTTTTAAGTAGCTGGAAGCGAGATATAAATTTTTCTATCTGATAATAAGAAAAAATAGAAAACTGTATGTAGGAGGACCTTCCCGTTACAATTAAAAACTCATGTTTGGAGAGGCTTTCTTAGAGGTGTCTAGGAACCTATTTTTCCGAGTACCAAACGAAAAAAAAAAAATTTTTTTTTTTGAATCACTCTAATATATGTATATATAATTGTTTATTACGCTGGAATTGAAATTTGGCGCCGAAGAGACTAATAATGAATCTCGGCTCTCTATAAATGGTCGTTTTCTGGATCTTCCTGTAATTGTTCAGTAGAACTCCACAGGCCTCTTCTATGCCTCAGAAGATGATAGCTAATAATAACAATAGGGTCGGATACTCTGTACAGTATACAATGATCTGCGCGACGAGCTATATTATTTGGCCATACTTGTACGTCTTTATGCCATATACGCGAACTAGTCTCTCAGGTTTTAAGTTATGTGGTCTGAAATATCGCACACGTTCCCCTAAAAAAATTACCCATTTCCTAGGACCGCCGATGTGGCACCACTATATGATATATCTGTCATACAAACTGATTGATCAAAATAAAGTTTCCGCATGTAAAATGTCTTTATCTGACAAGACATTTTCACGAAATTTGGCATTGTTTAATATCCATGCAATGATACAACCTCCGAACAAATGTTCGGATTCGGATTGGACAACTATTTTATAACATAAAGCTGTCATAAAACTGACCGATCAAAGTCAAGATAAAATGTCGGCTTTCTTTATTAAGTAACCCTAAGAGGACTTTAATAATGTTATATCAAACAATGTGGCTAGAAAGAACTAACCTTTCTCCATTGAATGCAAAACCGTTGGCCATATTTTTTTAGTTATACACATACTACTATGAGCAAACAATTATAAGACTTTCTTCATAATTTAAAATGCTTAATTTATTTATTCTTCAACATCTATGTCGTCCCCCTCAATCTAATCCCTCTTGGTTCCAATATACTGGAGCCAACGTGTTTGCCAATCCTCGAAACATTTGTTAAAATCAATTGCCGGAATAGCCTTTAATGCCCGTAGCGATTCACGTCAATGTTGCTGAATAGCTAAAAGCCTCGATTGTCGAAGAAAACTGTCAAAATGTGGGCTAATGACAGTTTTTTATTAGACATAAAATCTTCACCGACTTTTCAACCTTGAATAAGGTTATCCTATACAAGTATATTAAGATTGCAGATAACTTATAGCAATATAAAACTCGCTATCAGCTTTACGTTGGTGTCATTTGTACTTTTTTATGAATTCACAAATGTCCTGAGGTTTTTTTCTCTCGTTTCAATCAATTAATAAGCATGGTGAATGAAAATAATCGGTATTAAAAATTCTTCGCCTTTCTTAGTAAGGATAAACCATCGTCTAAACAAAGGGTGCTAAATAGGACAATGTGGAAGGTTAGGAAAGATTTAACTAATTAAACGCTTCTTCTGTATGTATTGGCTTTAATTGGTTAAATATCTTATTACTGACACAAAATATTTATACTTTTTGTTAAACTTTATGAGAAAATACAAGCCAAAGAAATATTTCCTGATGAAAAGGATCAATAAATTATTTTTATATATCGCTTAAAAGAAATGTTAAAAAATATATATAATTTTCGGAAACTTTACCATTTCGCTTGTTCCGGCTATCGTCGCAACATCGACTGAATGCACCATTTTTGTTGTTTTTTGTGCTTGATATGCAGCTTATTTTATTATAAAATTAAATTTTGGTTAAATTTCACAGTTTTATGGCGCTCAATTCAACACATTCAAATTAAGATTTTGTTTTCGACGAAAATAAACACTTCAGTCCAAGCTAATTACGCAACTTATCACTCATAACATTTGCGTTTTATAGTTTTATTTCGCCTCCATAGTCGCCATTGTCTCATCACTTCAACACTTGAATTTATTAGCGAACTTTCAGCTAAACAAAAAGTTTCAAAGAAATTTTCAATAAATCCCAAACTGTCGTCATCTATGCATTGCCCACACAGCGAGTAACAACAAAAAGAAAAAAAAAACACATATAAACTTTAAAATTAAAACTGTTAATAATAAAAAAGCATTTAAATTAAAATTCCAATGGACGCTGGCCGCAGCCAGAATAGAAGCATACAAGCTTACAGTTGAGTGCTTGGGGTGCAGCGGGGCGTATGAGCAACACCAAACACTCGATTCACTCAGCACTTCAGTTACGTCTACACTTCATAGACATGAGTAATTTATGATATTTTTGGCTTTTTTATTACAATTTTTGTTGTTATTGTCCATTGCGCTTGCGCACAACGAGTTGCGCATGTGCGTATAAATTACACGATTTGTACTTCAGAATTATTTTTAACACGAGCGATTCGGAAAAAATCACACAACTTTTTTGTTGTTTTTTTTGTAAAGAATAAATAAATTTTAGCAATCGATCAGCACGATAACGGCTAAAGTTGCACACGCATCGCAAAACCACATCGTGAGCGCAGCGTAGCGACAGTTAGTTGAAAATAACGTTAAATGCAGTTGCAGTTAGGCGTTGCTGGTAGAGTTGGCGTCAGTTTGATTCATTATACTACATTCATTTATACTACATGTACTAACGCCTTGTTTACAACAACTTTATTACTACTTATAAATGTAATAAATACGCGGTTGTCAAACGTTTATGGTTAGACAACAAATTTCCGTGCCTAGAAATGCTAACTGGCAGTGGTTTCCCAACATATTAAAAAAAAATTGTTGGTGTCTTTTTTTTGTTCTGTGTACGTTTGTGTTAACCGCTCAAAATTTAGCGGTCTACTTAAAATTTTATTCAATGAAAGAATGTTTGGTTTAATATTAATAATTTCGTATTATGATAAATTATTAAAGTTTTTCTTTCCTAATTTAAATATTATTTTTTTGATTTTTATTATTTTGCAAAAAAAAAAAGAAATGAAATAACTAATTAAAAAAAAAAATAAAAATATAGTTTTATTGTTCAATAAAAAAATATATTACAACTTTTTTTTTTCAAATAGTTCAAAAAAAATTGCTACTTTCGGAGATAATAAATTTTCCTCGGTAACTTCGGACTAGAAAATTATAACATTGTTTTATTTTTCAACTAAAAAAAAGGTTTAAAAAGAAAATTAAAAAAAATTATTTTTAATTTTTAATGACACTTAAAAATATTAAACATTTATTACTTTTAATGAAATAATTTTTATGTATTGAAAAAAATATTTTTTCGGTTTTTATCCCAAGAAGAATAACATTTTGCTAAAGAAAATATATTTTTAATAATAATTTTAATTTATATTTTTAATATTATATATTATTGTAATAAGAAGGCTTTATGTTATAACTGTCTTATTCAGATTAGGAAAATAATTATTTTTTAAGAGAATAGATAAAAAAAAGCGTTGTTTAATAAAATTTCCGTTATTTTGAACACCAATTTTATAATATTTTTTGAGATTTAAAATAGTTTTTTTGTCAAGTTTTAATTATATTATTTTGAATTTCAAAATATATTTGTTGTTGCTGTAATTTTTTTGTTGTTGTTGTTTAATAAAAATAGTTTTTTTATTGATTTTCAATTCATGGCTTTTCTAAGATCTTTGAAATATATTTGGTGTTGTTGGTGTTGTTGTTGTAAATTTTAATATTTTTTTCAGATTTTTAATTAATTGCTTTTTTTTAATTTAAAATATTTCTGTTGTTGATGTAATTTTTGTTTTATTGCTGAAAAATAAATAGTTCTTTGTTGATTTGGAATTAATAGTTTTTTTATTTTTAAGTTATTTTTGTTGTCGTTGTTATTTCTTTGTTGTAAAACCAACCGTTTCCATTTTTTTTCATTCTAAAAGTATGCCTCTAAATATTTTCATCATATTATAATGCCACAATATTACAAAACTTTTATGCCCGGTTTCACAGTCCATACTTAAGTTGTGCCTAAATAAAATCTTAGCTAAGTATTGTTGCAAACTGAGTGGTCGTTTGCGTTTCACAGTCAATGCTCAATTTCTATAAAATTTTATAATGATATATGGCAACGTTATGGGCAACATATGTTTTACAAACGTCATTCATAAAAATATGTTTGAAATATTTAAATTATAACAGACAATACATAAATTTGCGAGGAAAATTATATCAAAAATTGATGAAAACAACAAAAGAACCCCAAATTTCATCACTAGCGAGTCGGAGCACCTATGGGAACTGAAGGAAAAGTATAAGCTGTTATTGAGTGCAAACGAACGGACACTTGCCCTACGCTACGAAAGATGTCGCTGAAAATTCAAAGCAAATTCAAAACAAAAATCAGCTGTTATTTAAGCACTGCTTAAGTCTCCCCTTTTCAGTACTTAAGCATTACATAAGTATGAACTGTAAAACAATATTTTCCTGTTTTATCTTAAGTACAACATAAGTATGGACTGTGAAACCGGGCATTAATGTTTGTATAATAAGTTGCTCAGAATAACTTTCGTATTTTATATCATTACATTTTAGTATAAATTTTCGTTATAAATTGATAGCAACCACTTGTTTCAAACCGGCGCTTACTAACTTCCACGCACTACTAATCCATGCTCGTTGCGCGCAATCAGCACATAATCAAGCGAACACTGCGTTTTGCGACTCGCTGCGCACACGCATGCGCGTCTAATTATTCACGATGACTGACTGCCAAACTATCCAGCGCTTTGCGGAACGCTACTGCTGCCAACGCTATAATATTGCCTTAAACGCCGACCGCTATGAGTGGCAGCCCAAATTGGCAGTGAGTGCTCTTCAAATGCGAAAACAAAAAACAAATTAAATTATTTTAATATTTTTTATCAAACGCTACTAACAATTTTCGCTTGAGTGTGCGGGCAGTGAGATCGCATTGCTACGCGCTTCAATTAAAAATTTGTTGTTAACACGGTTGCCAATTAATTTGACAGAAATTGTTGTAATATATGCGCTGCTGTTGTTATAGTTTTTGTACATCGACGATTTTCGGGTTGTTGGTGTTTTGTTGTTGTATTATTTAACTAAAATTTTCAACGAATTTATTTATTTTATACAATAAACTTTATCTAGTTTTTGTTTTTGTTGCAATTTTTGAAGCTTGTTGTTGTTGCTGTCAACATTTGCACAGCAACTTGTCGTCATTGCTGGCGGCAAACATGGCTCAAGCGTTTGATGGAAATACATTTCGAATGTTTTTGTTGTTTTTGTAAGTTCTTAAATCTTGTTTTCGCTTATTTCATCGAGTTTAATTTTAATATTATTTCGAAATCATTTGCAAAAATTTTTCGAATTAATTAATAGGCGATTTTGAGATTTATGAAGTGACACCGATTATTATTCGTAATTATCGTTAACTTTATAAGGAATAGAATAAGCAATTAAAAATAAAATTAAATAAATAGCGCAGTAGATTGGTCAAGTTAAGACGATAATTGGGCATAGCCACTCCCAGTGGCGCGCTCATGTGGCTGTTAATTGTTTCGCTACCAAGCATCATGAAGAATGGGAAGAATTATAAGAAAGGCCTCAAGACATATTTGTACTTTGCTTTTACATATAACAAAATTATCAGATAATAGCGTAACATCACGGATAACCTAAAAATAATCGACGTTGGCATCAATTCTGCTATGAGAAAGCAACTTCGATACTAAAAAATTAACCTAATCAATGAATGTTGTAGAGGACACCGTCTAAACTCACATCAATACCATATGAACACACCACTCTATAAGCAGAACAGCGCGAATTTGATAGCCCAGTTCCTTTCTATCTATTCCACATCATCGTCCGAAAAGGACCTCCAACATTATATATCACAATACGTAGAACAAAAAAAAGACATCTAATTGGAAAAAATTCCAACATCGATATACCGAATTCAATGTAAATGGCCTTGACGCCTTATACCCAACACACACGTTGACACCAAAATGGTAAATTTACCATATATACGCTTACGAATCAGACACACAACATATTAACCGATTACAGTACATAAGGTAATCATAGCTTTAGGTCAACTTAGAGTAATCAAATTAGATAAAGCAGACAACCACGAGCTTCTCAAAAAACTTAAAGCTTGTTTACCACACTTTTGAACGTTTTCCCGTTTTTGATGAAAAAAAGATAGTCGGCCCCGCGTGATTCCTACCAATTCAGCTATAAAACTATTTGCGAACGCATTCTCAGTAATCCTCTTAGAAAACAAAAAAATATATATATCTGTATATCGGCCAGTACCTTGACGTTTATTCAAGTTGATCTCCACATGGAAATTTATCATCGGTCAACTGATTATCTTCTGACCACGCGTTTGAAGCAAATTAGCCTGAACAGATGTAAGCAGCTTCATCAGTGGTATGCGGTCACAAGCTATAAAAGTATCGTTTTTCGGATGAAAATATTTTCACTGTTAATAAAGTTTGTAAAACCATAAAATCTACTAAAAACTTCCAAGAGCGATAAAAGGTTATTCCAAGGTTTCAACGGTTCCATCATTTAGCTGCTGTAATGGTTTGGTTAGGGACTATCGTTACCCTCTTTCACTTCTCTGAAAAAGAATATAAAACTGTGGAAGAAGTGTTCCAGCGAGTGTTTTAGAAGACTTGGTAAATCAGTTAAGCAAAAGTATCTTTCACGGAGAGGATTGGATCGTTCAAAAAGATTCCCATCCAGCAAAGAAGTCAAAACCCAACCAACAGTGCCTTAGAAGCAATGTACCCAATTTAATAGCAGCAGATGATTGGCCATTTCGAAATCAAGATTTGAAGCCATAGTTGGAAAACATGGCCTATTACGTACTTAACTGAAATTTGAACAACCTCTAATGATTTTTGGTTCTATACCGTTTACAACGCTTTTTACAAAAGTTTCAAACGACTTTTTTGACGAAGACCGTTGAGAGCCGATTCGGCATCGGTCGCAGCAACTCGAAGGAACGACTTAACTCATTTTAAGTGGAGATCTTTAGATTGGAAGCGTATAAATTACAACTTGTGTAAGAACTGAAGCCGCACAATCTTTTCAAGTGACATCGGTTCGCTTCATGGGCTCTTGAAAAGTTCCAAGAAGATCCGACGTTTTCGAGTCAGTTATTTAGCGATGAGACCAATTTCTGTAAAAAAGCAAGATAAAGAGCAACCTGAAGAGATTCAAGAGCTGCCATTTCATCCAGAAAAGGCAACGGTTTGGTGTGGTTTGAGGGCCAGTGGAATCATCTGTCCATATTTTTTCATAACGATGACGGTGAGGAGGTAACCGTCAATGGCGACAGTTAACACACTATTTGGTGCCTGAAATGGACGCTCATGATATCGGTGATATTTGGTTTTAACAAGATGGCGTCACTTCCCACCATCGCATCAATCAATGAATTTATTGAGAGAACATTTCGGTGAGTAGATAGGTAGGCCTTGGAACTAAAATATCGCGCGTGTCATTCGTCAGTTACCAGTCGATATGCTCAAACGAGTTATCGGAAATTTGGATGAACGGATGGACCATCCGAGGCGTAGTCACGGCCAATATAATAAGATAATCTTTAAAAAATAAATGCCAAAAAATAGTGTTTCTTCGTTAAATTTCAAGTTTCTGTGTTTTATCTTTTAAAAAGTAGGGAACTTCGAAATGGAACACCCTTTGCAAATATTTATAAACCAAAAGGATCCCTGTTTAAGTATGTAATTATTCAAATATTAATTCCAACAGCTACACCTATATACTGTATAGATGTTGCCCTCCTCAGCATTTAAAATTGATCAGTTATTAAATAATATTCATTCACTCGGGCAACGGTAATTGCTGATTCAAAGTCAAGTAACTGACCTACACCGCAGCAATTGCCAACAATTCATATTTCTTTTTGAAATATTTGATCCATCCAAAACAAAAAAATTGCAACTGTTGGTAAATAATTGAAATGCAACACTGTCTTAACATTAGCATAAACGAAAATTGTCAAAAATATTCAATTGAAACTAAATCGGCAATCAGAGATAATAAATTGATAGAATACTGAGTATGTACAAACAAACTCAGCAGAATTCCTATACACATATCCATGCATACATATACACTCCCATGCACATATACATATGTATAAATATATATTATTACTACACTCATGTAACCTCACACACATACATAAGTGCAAGCATTCAAGCTCAACAAGCTGCTGGTCAATCGAATCGAATCGAACTGAATACTCCATGAGAGTACTATTGAATAAACGAATGCTTCTGTATTATTCATTGTCGTCACGGCACACCGAAATCACCACTTGGTGGACACATTTGGACAGCACGTGCCTGGAGTGGCAAATGAGTGCACAATTGGGCAGCTATTTTGTATCATAAAATTCTTGTTGGCTTGATGACTAGTAGTTGTTGTTGTTGTTGGATTACTACTGCTTCGTACTACTGGCATATATTTTTATATGATTTTTAGTGTTGTTGTATTCGTGGTGTGTGATAGCTATGCGCGCAATGAGGTGCTTTGAACTATGCTGGGCGTACCATTGGTGGTTTAAACATAATGTACAGGTATACATTAGGGAGTTTTTTTTTTTGAACTATTAATTTTTATCAATTCCCTCATGAAATTTCTTTGGAAATACCCTGAAAAAAATTCCCTGAAAATTTGAGCTCTTAATATTAACATTAAGGACTGGACCAAGACATGTAAATATTTTCCATAGAAAATACGGGACAATCGTGATTTTTTATCCTTAAATTTTTATAGCTCAGAGGCATTTTATGGAATCGCTTTAACGATGTAGTACGGGGCTTTAAACCTGACTTTTCCACGAAATTCGCATTTTTTTAATATATCTCGTAAATGACAACAGCTACAGAAGAAATGTACATGACAAACTTGTAGAAAATTTTATTTGTTACAAAAAAGATCCGAACGAAGAAAAAAGATCCAAAACCTGAAAAAAATTAATCGTTAAAAAAAACACCCTAATATACATACATATATATGTAGTCGTATGAATAAATTTATATGTATGTAGATATGTACATATACTACTAACAGGAAGAACGTGCTCCACATGAATTTAAGTATATAAGTATGTAACACTGTGTGTCTGTTTCTATGTAACTTTAATGCAGGTTGGATCGCTTCCTAAGCCATTTCGCTCCCAAAAGTGTTGTTGTATATTACAAGAATTTTTTTGGTTCCTCGTTTCATTGTCAATCCTTGACATTCATATTTTTGGTGGCTTCATTCTGAGCTTCCAAAAAAGCGCACATTGCACCTTAAACGCAGCAATAAACTGTTTTAAATGTTATTTGTTGTTGTCATTCATAATTATTAATTTCTGTAAGCCATATACGATAGTGAGTAGTTTAGTTAGTTAGTTTGAAACTTATAATAAACAAAACATTATTTAGCTATATGTTATATTCTACCGTTTAATCGACGCATAAATTATGCGCCTCGCTGACAATAAAACTATTTATAGATATGCATAACTATAAGTACTCATAGTAAAATTTTAAATATGTATTTATTACGTGTTAACATATGTTTATATAAATATATATAGTATATGTGTTATATAAATTATTGAATTGGATGTGGAGCCGTTGAGTGACTTTGAATTTAGATGAGCGCTGGCAATGACCAATTGGCAATAAAGTGAAAAATTTCATTTAAATTGAATATGGAAAATAAGGGGTACAACTACGGAACGTAATCTATAACTCCCGGGAATACACGTATTTAAGAGAAATTCTATCTGATCAAATCTCATCCGGACTGGCTCATTTAAACTTCTTACGCAAATCGAATCGAAATTTTTTTTCTTCGATTAATACAAAATTTTGTTATGGTCGTGATGATGTGAGTTTGATCTCAATATGTCAATTAGTATTGGCAGCTGTTTGTTTTCGACGCGAAAAGTTTGTTTGGCGATTTTTGCCATTTTTACTGTGAAAAAAATTTAATAACAAGTTTCCTTGAAATTTCATGCTCCCAATGAAATCACAGCTACTAAATCATTGTACATCTTGTATAGGCGTTTTGGCAAGTGTATTTTATCACGAATACAAGTATTTGAGTGCTCCAAAGCATTCAGCCAAGTTCGAGAAGAGAAAATCGTATGCAAGTCGTCAATGTCGATGTTTTTGTACTACTCTTTAATCGGATTAGTTGCGATTTCTTCAAGATCAGTAAAACATAACCCCTGTACTGATTATATGAAGCGAATTATGAAGTAAGTGTGCAAGGAGAGCTTCATCCAGAGGACAATATATTATTTCCTGCTACAAAATAAATTTAAAGATTTTCCGAAAATTATCCGATTTCCAATTTATCCGAGCATATTGATTTTAAGAACACTTTCTCATATTCCAGTTCTTTCAGAGAAATAACTCCTAATTTTTCATTTTCTTTATTGGCGAAGATACCGCTTACGCGGTTATTGCCGTGTTACACTGAAGATTCCAAGTGTAGCCACTTCCTTCTCCACCTGGTCTTTCCAACGGAGAGGAAGTCTTCCATTCCTCTGGTATTGCGTGGAATACTCTTAGAGCTGGAGTGTTTTCATCCATTCGGACGACATAATCTAGTCAGCATTGCCGTTGTCTATTAATTCGCACTATGTATATGTCGTCGTATATTGTGTACAGCTCAGTGTTCTATCATTTCATAATTCATCCTTGTTCGTCGAGAGGATTTTACTTTTCAATTGCTTACTCAGTTCGAATAAGTACCTGTTAGCAAGAGTTATTCTGCGTTGGATTTCGAGGCTGACATTGTTGTTGGTAGTAATGCTGGTTCCAAGATAGACGAAATTATCTACGACTTCCAAGTTATGACTGTCAACAGTGACGGTTGTTATGTTCAATGATAGCGATGTCATCGGGGTACGTCAGCAGTTCTACACTCTTGCAAAATATTGTATTTTCTCTATTTAGTTCTGCTGCTCGAATTATTATGCTCGGAGACGTTCTTCCCAACACAACCACATAAGTTTTGCAGGGATACCAAACTCGGACATCGCGGATTGTGATATGAGTTTTTCTTATTCTTCGTCAATATTATGTAAAAAAGTATGGCAACTTAAGGATGTTGTTTTTGTTATTAACCGATATCCTGATAAAACGAGACTGTTTATTTTCATAAAGTTTTGCGCTAAGGAAGATTATTAATACACTGACGCAAAATCTCAGAATTTGAAACATTGATTTTTATTCACTTGAAATATACGCCTATTATATGTATATGCTAGCGAAACGATGTGATCCTATTTTGGAAACATTGATCCAAGGGCCTTAAACCGCATCTGCGGATATCTGTGCAGTCAATTAGCAGGCTCCCTGTCGCAGAACCAGAAATTTACGCAAGAAGCTAGGCCCATATTGTATAAATGTTTATCCAGCTTGCAGTGATCAGTGTAGAATGCGACCATTAGTCTGAGTTTATCCCAAGAGAGGTTGATTGCATATTTAAACCTTTTGAGATTGTACCCCTCCATTACCAACTTGGCTGCGGAGCGAGCGAGCTCATCAGTCAGTTCGTTACCAGCTAAACCCTTGATAAGGTGCACATGGTTACATTCTGCTAAGCTATTCAGCCGCTCTCTACACTCCTACACCAGTAGCGACTTGATCCCGTAGAAAGGGACTAATTTTATTGCGCCTTGATTATTGCTGAGTATGTTTATACGTTAATTGCGATAGTTGCGTTAGTGGTTTATCTCTATGCTTGAAAAATGCTCGAAAAACTTCCCATACCTCCGACGTTTTCGAGCAGTCAGTGTAACATTTGATTGTACTATCGCTAAACAGTAGATCGAGAGTGTAATCATTCCCTTCAGCCTTACTGCCAAGGGTAACCTTGAATTTCTTCATGAAGTGAACCCTTTTAGTAATGGTGTCCTTTAGGAGAAGGGCCAATGGTGTAGCAGCACTTGGGACGAGATTACCTTACCTTTGCCGCACCCTTCTGCCGTTACTTGTAGATTTGTGTGCTTGGCCGATCACTGGATGAAGCAGTGTGAGCTCAAGTGCTGCCATCGGACAAGTGCGCATTGCACCCGACATGCAGATGTACATATGCAAGATACATTGGAGCTTCGATAGTTGAAGCCCTGCCAAAGTCTCCGAAGCTTTTGAGGCCCAGGCCACCGCCCCATACGTGAATTATCGGTTGCATGATCATGGTTTACCACCACCTTGGCTTGCAGCCCCAGGATTTTCCAGCTAGCCAATTGCACACCATTAGTGCTTTAGCCGCTTTGACCAAGGTCACATGGTGTTTCTCCCGCTGAGTGGAATCCAGCATGAGACCAAGATATTTGATCATGTTACCTAGTAAAGTTGCAATATTTATCGAAAATAAATCTTATATTTACTCTTTGCCTCTAAATGAAGCATACCTGTAATTAAGATATAATTTCGACTTTACCACGTAGATTTGTCGATCATGTTGTATAAAAATGTGATTATTTGATTAAAATCAAAAAAAAATTATTTTAATTTTTCTTTTAATATAGTAGGTATATTTTATTACCAAGCTAAAGAACTAAGATTTAACATCTCACTCGTTAACAAAATTTTCAGCAGCGTACTAAAGCGTTTCATCATAGCCTGATTGTCATAAAAAACTCACCTTTATTTGTAATGACACCCACACATTCATTTGCGGTACAAATAACTGCATTTACGCCTTCATTCATAACTTCTTTCTCACATTGATTCCAAACTTTTTACTATTACTCATAATCATCCAGCCAACGTCCACGCGTTTCCATATAATGCCTTAAGTTATTACATTATATAATGTGCAAATGTTTAATGTACATACGTATATTATCATTCTTGTCTGCATATACATACAAATGATATACATATGCATATTGCATGCATAAGAATATATGTACTTGTAATTAAGTCACTCATACGAAACGCTAACCCGCATCTAAACGCATTTATCGCTAACTAAGTAGTTAGACGACTTTTATAGCCATTTGTAAAGGGGGGTTGAAGTCTTCACGCAAGCAATAACAGAGAAGCTGCAAAAATAACTACAACAAATATATAATGTTTTTGACATCTTACGCCAACCACGCTCATTCGCGCTGAGCCGCAATTGTGGTGGCAATAAACTGAAGTGAATCAGGTCAGCAGCCGCGATGACTGCCTGTGGCACAATATTTTTGCTTATGCGACTTATGTGAAACACATGTGCATACATCGTGTTGTATGTACGTATGTGTGAAAGACTCTTTGTTATTATTTTTAATATGTGACAATGGCAGTAGAGTTTTCCATTCAATAAACAATCTTCTAACCAGCAGACTCTGCATATGATTTTATATAATACATGCATTTTCTCTCATATGTGCTGTTATTTGCACGAGTATAATGTCACTTTCATGCTTTAGTGCTTACAAGCAGAATACTCTTACTTATGTTAAGCACATTTCAGCTGCCAAAAAGTCGAGTGCGCATATATCCGTCATAAATGCTTTAAATTTCGTTATGAGTTTTGGCGACTACTGCTCTGTTGACTGCCACTACTCTTTGAATGTGTTTATAAGCCTGACTACTTACATAAGGCTTAACTCACATATTTTAGTTCACTATTTAGTTGAGTTTAAGATGTTATCATTCTATTTTTGGATATATGTATATATACATATCTAAACTCGATATACGGGAACTGTTAGACGACATTTCAAGCTACTCACGTACAGCTGAAAACGAAACCATGGGTTTTCGGAAAATGAAAAAGAACTGCTGGTACGATGAGGAGTGCCGTGTGGCAGCGGAAAAAAAATAAACTGCTTACCTCCAACGTTACAATCGACCACAACACTTGCGGGATGGAATAGATACCGAGAGTTGAAGAGGGAAAAGAGACGTATTTGTAGACAAAAAAGTTTGAATAGCAATCACCTGCCTAAAGAACGACAAATTGAAGAACTGATAAGGAGAATGCATCAGTTTCTTTGTAGAATATTAAGAAAAGCCCACCGCCAACAAACTCATTGGACCTTATCAGTGTGGCTTTGGGCCTGGAAAATCAACATCTGACCAGATATTCACTATGCCCCTAATCTTGAAAAAGTCCTGGGAAAAGAAGATCGACACACAACATCTGCAGGTTGCTTTTGACAGCACGCAGAACTAATACGGCTGTGTAAACTGACGCTGAGCAATACAAAATTTCTACAGGCATTATAGGTCTGAGAGTATTCGACGCAGCACCGAGAGGAAGACCTCTATTCCGTTGGTAGAGGCAGAGAAGGACCTGGCTACATTTGGAATATCCAATTGGCGCCAAACAGCTAAAAGTAAGAGCGACTGGCGCGCTGTTGTATTGTATATAACTGGAGTAAGCTGTTCTACTCGAATAAAGAAGAAGAAGCAGATACTTCCTCAAAAATTGATCACCGAACAAGTTAATTTCTCATTTTTTCTTGCATATTTCTATGGTGTTTAGCTTTAAAAACAACACAATATAGTATATTTTTTGATTTATATCTTAACTATTTTTTCAAAGCGTACCTACCATCCAAAAATTTTCAATACAAGTCAACTTATTTTAAAACCGCCAATATTTTCATTTCTGTTCTTTTTTTCATATAATATTTAGATTTGTTTTCTACAAAGAAGGCCGAAATCCCCTCAACAGTGGAGGAGCTTTATTCGATCAAAAAACATTTAATCTTTTCTCCTTCTTTTCTTCTTACACCCTGAACAGTAAAAACCAACTTACCTAGATGTTATAAGCAAAATGCATATAAAAAAAGAAGCATTTATTTAAAAGTCGTGTGAGTGTGTAATGTCAACTCTAACGATAATTTAGCTTATTAATTCATATCTAACCTTGCTAATTTGAAATTCACGAAAAATATTATCATTAATATTCATGCACACAACAATGTACATATACGCAAATTGAATATAAAATTTGGAAACAGTTAAATAGCTTTAGAAACACCCACTCAAATACATTAACTCATATGTTTGATAATTTCGAATAGACTAAAATTCCAGTGCTAAGCTAATTTCATGTATGAATATTAGGCTTTCATAATTTTTTGGCCGCACTAATGCAGAAACAAGTAAGGATAGATAAATACGTACACATCGCACTTGCGCACTTGATGATTAGGCCCTTTGTAGCCTCAGTTGTAATTTGACAGGCAATTCATATTGTATGTGAATGCTGTAAATTACAATAACAACCAATACAAGAGAAGCTGTAAACTGTATTAACGCAGTAACAATGACACTGATAAAGGCGACTGACACACGAGCCATTGACTTTGAAATGTGGCGACAGTGGCTTAATAGCGGTTATAACTAACTGGTAGTATAAATCTATACACATTCACTCACTCACTTACTGCCGCAGGTATAGTCGAGCAGAGCAAAATCGGCAGAGTAGAGGAAGTAGCGGAAATGTCAAACCACCAGCAGCCTCGGTGGTTTACAGCAATATTATAACTATATATATGTAGTATGTATGAATATACTTGTACGTATGTACTTGAAGTAATATTTATACCCTGAACAGGGTAACATTAAGCTTACCATGAAGTTTATGGCACCCTTTAAAATATAGGGTAGTCAAAAAAGTCTTTTCGTATTTTGTCAATAGATGTCGTTGCAGTCGTATTTCTCCAGTGCTTGTGTCGTACCATATACTTGTATGCCCGTCTTTTCGTCAATTCCTCTGTCTATATGTACAAGTACAAGTGTAGGATGCCATTTATATTTCGGGATTTAAGAACAAAAAAAAAATTATTATCGAAAATAGCTTTATTGTTTTTCAAAATATTTTCCATTAAGATCTATACACTTTTGCATGGGTTTGAATTACTTAATTGTCGAAGCACTTTTGCCACTCTGATTGAGACATGTCCACAAGTGGTGGTCACGATGTCATGATGACGATGACATAACCCTTTTTTTCAGCTATTTCCGAATTGTGTAGAATCCAACATAAACAAATTGAATATATGCAAGTCGCACTAATGCCCATAGTGGTCTGAATCTCGCGATAGGTCACATGACGATCTGGCAATATCAAATTGCACACAATATTAATAGTTTACGGAATATCAACTGATTTTGGCTGACCTTTCCGAAATTCGTTTTGGAGTAATCTACGACCTCGATTAAATTCACCATACCATCGAAAAACACTGGTCCTTGATGTAGCTTCATTGTCGAAAAGTTAGTTAAGTTCGCCTATGCACTATTGATGAGTTAATCCACTTCAAAAGTTGTAAAAAATAATCGCACCAAATTTTTCGATATTTAATTTACTTTTTTGGTCTAGAAGAATATTTTAAGTTACTGTAAACAACACAAATGGCGCTCTTATGTCAAAACGTTCTGAGTAACAATAAGCATGTCAAACCTTACGATCAAGTTGTCAGTTTCCAGAAATTTTGTGCATGTTCTCCTCTCTCTAAGAGGTTGCTCATTTGTCGGAGCCGCCGATATCGAACTACTGTAGCTTATAGCTGTCATACAAACTGAACGATCGCACTAAAGTGCTTGTATGGGAACTTTTATTTGTGTAGGGTATTATTGCTTCGGTAGAACCGAAGTTACAGTACTTGCTTGTTGTTTTTGATACTGAGAATTGCAAGTCGACACATAATAAAGATAAAAGCCGCACATTTTTGCACTCTTTGAAATTTGTTTGACATTGTTAGACAATTGCTTTTGTTGGTGTTGTATACGTTATCAAAGTCGAATTGGCTGAGCAGCCTTCGACAATTCATAAACTTTTTGAGGCGCGAAATAAAATGCGAAGAAATCAATAAAACACCATTGAATACCAACAATTTTTTCTAAACTTTTTCTTTCAATTCAAAATTGAATTGTATTGACATTCGAAGGCCAAAAATCACCAAAAACGATAAAAAATCCGGCAAATACTTATGTTGGAACGTGTGTATATGTAACTATAAAGTACAAAAAAATATCGATTGGTTTGTCACAATTGGCGAATGTCGTTCCTGTTGTTGTTACATTATTTTATTTACCTTATGCGTTCATTCGCAAGTAAAAAATACGCAAACGAAGTCAATTGCTGCCAATAGCGTTTTGCAAACATACGAATTCAGAGCTGATGTAACACACACACACGGAAAGGCTGACATTCGTGCTGTCATTATATATATATATATATATATATATACGTACACCTACGCGCATTTTTGCTTTCGTCGATTCCGTGCCGATAATTTGATGTCAAAGTTCAGCCATGCTGTGGAAGGCCAATTGTAGAAAGCATTTATTAAAAATGAAAAATTGAACAAGAGCTAAGCAATGCATAAGAATCCTTTAGCAACTCTTTAAATAAGGCTTTGTATAAGAGGAAGCCTTTAGATGTCACAAGATTTAACACAAAAGAACCTCAAAGAACTTCCACTTCCAATCGCTGCTGAATCGTGTTCCATTAGGTCAAAGCACTTCGAAAGCGCTTCGTCAGAAGTTCCCGTTGTAAAGTGCATTCTTAATCTCGACCTGATATTAAGTTATTCGTATGATCCCTGCTTATGGCGAATGATAGAACTGCTGAAAAATTCACATGGTAACGAGTTTTCAAACAAAACAGTATATGTTTGACTTCACTGGGATAATTCCAACTATATTAAAAAACCCTTCAATTTAGTGCAAACATTTTTAATCTCTTTCAATATATCATAAATAAGAATAAGAAAAAACGTTAATTTCGACTATTTTGAAGCCCTTCACCGACGAATTTGTATACCCTGCATCGGAGATCCAAAAACTATATATATCTAAATGATCAGCGTGCGTGGTAGATTTGACCATGTCCGTCTGAACTAAAATCCAATGTCGTTAGGGAGAATGTCAACAAGTATGACAAATATGGCTGCCCGAACCACTCCAATCTCCACACTCCCATTCATCAGGGTTCCATCTGTGGTCCATATATTTGGAACCTTATGATGGACACTCTGCTTGGGCAGCTCGAGTCACTCTGTAAGTGTTGTGCGTATGCGGACGACCTTCTTCTTATGGTCGAAGGTAGCTCGCGGTCTGAACTAGAGCGTGCTGGAGGAGATCTCTTAGAGATCGTGAAAACTGTAGGAGTGGGGGCGGACACATCGAGGGAAAAAACGGTGACAATGCTGTTTAAGGACAGATTGTCACCGGTTCGTCCACCGGTTGTCCGTGTGAATGGGGTCAGCATCAGATATGTGACGCAAGTCAAATATCTGGGTTTGACCATGAGTGAAAGGATGTGTTTTACTCCACATTTGGCGAATGTGATGGAGCGACTGCAGGCTACAGTAGGCAAAATACGCCGCATTTTGAGGAGGGATTGAGGTCTCGGAAGTCGTGCTGTTCGCACCATATATCGTGGCTTGTTTGTGGCCTGTGCCACATATGGAGCCCCTGTATGGTGGGAGGCAGCCACGACTGTCTGGGGTCTGTCTGACTCTGGGTTTTCTGCTTACGGCGCATGGGCCTCTGAATGCATTTTTGCATCAGAGGCACCTATCGGATACGTCGGGGTGTTTTTGTGGGGCGGGGTTAGAAAATTGGTCGCATTTAATTGCGGAGTGCCCGATGTACTCGAACATGTGATCTCCACTAGTCGGAATACCGAACAGTTAGGGTCGTTTGCGCGTGAATTATTTAAACGGCGAAGACGGTTAGCTGGGAATCAGGGTTAGTTTTTGTATGATTGGTGTTTGTATGTGATGTATGTATGGGTTCAACCCCTGGCCACCAGTCCAGAGCCGTATGGAAGCTCAACTGGTAGTAGCTTCGGCTGCGAGGTCTGACCGGAGACTTAATTCTGGTACCACGGGGAGCAGGAGCCCTTGGAGGTAACTCCAAACTGCTCATGCGGGCTGGCCCCTAGGGGAGTATCGTGGTGGTGGTGGTTAAAACCCAAATGCGGGAATAACTGACTTTGTCAGTTGAATGTAGAGTTGCATTGCAACCGGGTGCCGGACCCAAAGCACGGCAGAGGTTTTAGATGGGCCTCGAACCCGATCAAGGTGGTTAGTGTGTCCATTCCACACTGCCATTGGTACTGAAAATGCTTAGCATTCTCAGGGCGCTGATCAACGCATTGACTTGATCCGCTGTGCCTTTGAGCGCCGTGGAGTAAGGCTGTCGTCAGCAGGTACCCACGTTAAACACACCGGACGTTGAACTAAAATCCATATGCACTATGTCTTTCTGTTTGGGCATGCCTTGAAATATTAGTATAGTCTATGTCAAAAATAGTGCTATAATACTCAGCCTGAAATGATATTATAGGCTTTATATTAATTCCTAATATAAAGACCTTTGTTGCTCAAGCGACAAATCTCACCAGTCATTGAGGTTTGTGGGGCTCAACTAGTAGTAGCAAATGCTACAAGGTCTTACCAGAGACGTGGTACCACGGTGAGCAGTTAGCCCTTGGAGTTAACTCCAATCTACTCATTGCGTTCGGCCCATTGTGGAGGTTCGTGGTGGCTGTGGTTGAAACCTAAAGGCTGGCAGGGTTGAAAAATTCAATCCAATGTGGAGTCGCATTGCGGCCGGGTGCCGGACCCAAAGTACAGCAGAGGTTTTAGATCGGCCTCATACCCGACCAAGGTGGTTAAGGAGTCCCTATCCACCTGAACCAATTGGAATCAAAAATACGTGCAAAATGAATTTATACTTTGGGGCGCTGATCAACGCATTGTATTGATCTATGTACTTCAAAGAGAGCAACATGAGGTAAGGCCGTCGTCGCCAGGTACAGTGATTTACACAACAATTGTTGTTTCTCCATTAGTCCATCCGTCTTTGTCTATACGAACCAGCTCATCAGGTTTTGAGTTTTCAATCTGAAATTTTGCACACACCCTCTTCTCGCCAAGAAACTATTAATTTTTCGGAACCATCGATACCGGACTACTAAACCGGACAAACGCAAACTCAAAATCAAGTTCTTGTGCGGAAGACTTTTTTCTTATAAAACATATCTTCAAGAAATTTTTGGATGATTGTCTAAAGCAATAAAGTAAAACAATCAGCGAAGAAATTGTTCAAATCGAGTCCTTATGGAATACAGCTGCTGTGCAAGCTGATAGATCAAAGTTCTTGTAAGAACTATCTGGCATTTGGGAAGGGTATTATAGCTTCGTTAAAATGGAAGTTAACACTTTTCCTTGTTTGTAGCATAAGTGAAATAGTTATCTTTACTTTGATTTTTTTTCGAACAGCTATATTCTATAATGTACTGATATGAACAAAGTGTTCGGATATTGAGGCGACGCTTTGGGCAATAATCTATTTATGTCAATATTCGTGAAGATGTCGTGTAAAACAAAAACTCTTTTTACAAAGAATTTGATTTTGATCAATCAGCTTGAATGGCCTATAGAAATTTTAGCAGCTTTCAGCTCCCCATTTGTAGTAGTTCCACACAAAACGAAAGTTAAATGTTCTTGAACACTATTTTTAAAACAAAGTTTCATTTAATGATTTTTAGTATTTACTTATATAAACGCAAAAACGAGCTATGAAAGGATCTATTAAACGTGCCTCTCTAGCAGGTAAATTCAAATTTGTCAAGTAGTTGGCTGAAATCTTAAATTTTAATGTGAAAATATATCTAATATTGATACATTTCATGTAAAAGTTTTCTTTAAAAAAAATGAAAAAGATTATTTCGGAATTTTTGCAAATTACCATTTACGTATTTTTTTCTTTATTTTATCCACCATAGTGGCACCATAGAGTGAATTTTTTATCAATAGTCGCAACTATAAAGCTCATAAGATACTTGTGAGCATAAAGCTGACTAAAAATGTTTCATATTTGGCTTAATGTTGTTTAAATATTTTACAGAATTAAATTTTCGTTTCTGTTATCATTCATATTCATAATGACTTTCTGCTGCTGCTAATGAGTTAACTTTTTTCCTTAATCGGACAAGCGTAAAAATACATATTATATATGTATATGGGGAGTTTTCTCTCACACCTTAGCTTATTCATATTGCTGATCTTGTCATAAACATTTCATCGATTCATAAACTTTTGTCGCTCAGACAATTCGTTCATAAATCGGTTGCAACAAGCATCACTTGTCCTATTATTTATTAGCTCTTTATGGTTTTGTTGCGCACTTTATTATGAAAAGTAGGAATAATATGTAAAATGCTTACATTGCAGCTTAGTACGTCGGCATGTGTGACATACTTGTAAGTCATTTTTATTTAGGATCACTGGACTCTTGTGCAGCTTTTGTCTTAAAGCTTTGTTTCGAATTTCATTGTCGTCGTTAGCCACTACCTCACTGCTATTTTTTCTCATCTTTACTTGTTGTAATATTTTCGTAAAGCATTAATGAAACGCATTAAAGTGGAAGACAATATAATATAGTACATGTTATCACTATCCATATCGTTCACTGCAGCAGAGATCCTCATCGTTTTACGCATGTTAAAGGTGAATGCATTTTGCTGTTTATTTCGATGATTATAGCGATGCTTTGTTGTGCTTACTGCTATAGAATTCGTCTTAATATTTCATGAATTTTGCTTATCCAAACCCTGTGTGTATCACGACCATCCAACCTTGACGTTTTAATCCATGTTGAAATGAACTCCTATTCCTAACTGTTATTGGAGGTGATAGCTATTAGCACAAAGCGGGATGTAAGTAGAAACTGCATCTTATGAATACTATACATAAAGTAGAGGTCGTCCGCTGCCTAACCTACGAAATGAGCCAACCGATTCATCTCTCATTAGAAGTTGTTAGCATGAATAGTGACAAGGCCATGACGCTGAAGGGATTATAGGCACACAAGTCTTTTGAGGAATTCAGTGCAACTCAAAGCTTCTTTGAGATCATGCTCGTTTATCACGGAGTTTTTGAGATATTAATCTGAAGTTTTTGACACATCGCTTCCTTCTCAGCAAGCTGATCGCTTGTCGGAACCGCCAATATCGGACTGATATGGCATATAGCTGCCATAAAAAGTAAATGATCGGAATCCAGTTGTCGTATTTCAAAAGATATCTTTTTTTATTTCTTCAAAAGATGTTTTCAAGAAATTTGGATGGCTATAGCTTAAAGACAATTACTTTTGCAAGTTTGAAACCTTCATAATCCGTCGTATCAATTTATGTAATCACTAGCCTTCAAAATCTACATTTGTTGAAAATTTAAAGTGAGAGGAAAATTTTAACCTGATAGTTGCTAAGTAAATTACTTAAAAAAGCGGTTCAATAGGCAAACAGAGACACACTTGCGCTTGGATAAACCGCGCAATGTCCAGTCTCCATAATCGGATTATAAGCTTTACAAATACCGCATACACTTCTAACCAACAGTGAACACACCAAATGGAACCTAAAAAAAAATTAAAAAACTTGAAAAGCGAAGAGGAATGAAAGACACTGTATAGGCAAGTGTAAAAGTGACAGTGTGGCAGGAATGTGACAACGACTGCCGACGGCTGTAATAAACGTAATTGTAAGGTCAATGATATTCGCTTGTAGGCTTCCATTCATTCATTCATATCGCTTTAGCAAATCCCTCAAGAGATCACCGTGATAAATCCTCAACAGAAATTTATACATAAACATAGATGCACACACAATACTAGAGAGTTATTTTATGAGGTGTATTAAGTAAAACATTTTATCATATTTTTCTTGCAAATATACGGATTTGTTGTGAAGCCAGTGTTTTGCTGGCGACTTGCTTTGTTGCTTTTGATTGCGCAGACGAGGTTGTTGCCGTAAAAGTGGCTTCATAGGTCAGCAGTATGATTGTATTAACGGTTGTTTTGTGTCACCAAGTTTGCGGTCAATGATTTATACTTTTTTCACGTTCCTACTGTTCTATACTTTATGGTTAGGTTACTCGACATGGATTTGAAGTCATGCCATCATGGTGTTGGCATCAGAGATATAGCAGTGGAACTCAACATATTTTATGAATTGACTCTACCAATTTGGTTAATGTTTGAATGTTTCTGTAGAAAGAGTGGTAATGCTAGACTCGTTCCAAAATACCTGAATCCTTTTCAAAAACGACGACGAGTAGAGGTTGCGAAAAAGATGCATGACTACGTCGCTGAGATTCCTATAATCATTAAACACATTATTATTACTGGAAACTAGACGTTGACTTAAGAATATGACGTTGAAACTGTCCAACAATCTATCAAATGACGCTCTAAAAATATGCCTCAACAAAAAAAAGAAAATTCGGTGAAGGCAATGGAGCCCACTTCAGTCGAGGCCTTTAGCAAGTTAATGGAAGTTAGGAGCTTGTTGTGTAGGTAGGTAATAATTTGTTTTATATCTCATTTAAGTAAATAGGTTTGAGCGCATTAAAACATGGATTTTACGTTTTTTTATGTGTTATTAAATCCTAACGGGTGATCCAAATAGATGTAATTTTTTAAATAGCCTCTTTTTTGATAAGTCACGCGTGAGTCGTGTCAAGCTATCATGTCACTTTTATTCAGTATTGTTTGGCATTTCATCATCGAAAGACACACCGTTTAGAAATCTTTCAACTTCATTACGAAAATACACGTTCTGTAAATAATGTGTTTAGCATTCTTCGGTCAACTTTTGGTCAATATAATCGGTTTACTAAGCGTACTATTCGGAATATCATCACTTATCTTCCGACCCAGCATTCATTATTCGCCCGAAAAGACCACATAAAGTACACAGTGAAGAAAATATAGCAGCCGTAGCTGAGAATGTACACAAAGACCATGGATAGTCGATTCGGCGCCGTTTGCAGCAACCTGGACTGACGTATAGAACGACTTGGCGCATTTTACGTCGAGATCTTAAATTGAAAGCGTGCAATATGCAACTTGGGAAAGAATTAAAAGCGCTCGATCGACAGAAAATGAAGGCCGTGATCTCGGCGACATTTGTTTTAACAAGACGGCGTCACTTCCCACATATCGCATCAATTAATGAATTTATTGAGAGAACACTTCGGTGAGTTGATAATTTCATATCTTGGGAGGGTAGATTGGCCACCAGGATCATGTGATATCACACAATTATACTTTTTCCTGTGCGGATATGTAAAGTTTGAAGCTAAGCGGACAATCTTACTTCAATACATGCCTTGGAGCAAACCATAACGCGTTTCGTTCGCCAGTCAAAAAATAATTAGCAAAGAATGTTCTTTCGAACGTTTGTAAAAATTCTTCATTATATTTGAAGTTTCGATGTTTTTTCTTTAAAGAAGTAGGGAACCTCGAAATGGATCACCCGTTATGTCATCTCTAAAATATTATTCTCATTGTTGAAGTTGATCCGAGTAATAGTTTCGTAGAGGCAGTTCTGTCTTTTCGAAACTGTGCGTTCAAAGTTGATCGCCAAGATTTCTCGCGAGCTTCTCAACTGATCTTAATAAAATTTTATGCAGGTTTTCGTGATATAATTTATAAGGTGTAAGATGAAGAATTTTTTTTTTCAATTCCAACTGTTTGAAAACAAAAACGTCGAGAAAGTTTCACAAAAATTTGCATTTTTTATGAAAACTTCTGCTTTTGTAATTACTTTTCCTTCATTTAATACTCAGTTTATGATTTTCGCCAAGGTACGTGTTTTTTTCTTTTTATTTCAGAAGATCCTATAAGAACTTCTTTTTTTATAATTTAGTTTTAATATTATTAGTTATTTGTATTAATTACAATAATTTTAGCAAGATTTTTTTTAGCTTACACTATTATTTGAATAGTCTTAAATTATTTATTTATGTTTTTTTTAAGAAATCATACAGCAAAAAATATGATTTTTGATAGCAAAATAAATAACAACAGAAATTACAGGTTCTTTTTAATTTTTATAATTTTTTAATTTCTTTGGAGCCTATTTTGATTTCTTCACGAATTTTTGTACTTGCACGTTTGCTTTGTTTTTGAAAAATATGTATTTGCACACAAATTAAGATAATAATTTTTTTCACTTCCAGAAATTTAAACACACATATTTTCAAATTAATTTTACAATATTTTAAACCGTTTTTCCAAATCTTTTACAACTTTCTTGCTTTCTTCACATTTACAATTTAATTTTTATTTTCTTCGAACTTTTTTTTTTAAATTTTTAAAAGTTATTTTTCACAATCCGTTCAGACAAACTTACACTCAAATATGAGACCGAAGCAACACATGTGAAAAGCGTATACTCGTATATGCATACCCGAACTACGCGTCAGCCGACGCATCCGCATAGAGACATTCCCGCAAAATAAAATACTTTCCGGTTTAACAAAAAATACGCGACTGCAAATTCAATTTAAAGCGACGCCGCGGACGGCACAAAGGACGTGAGAAAACTGAAAGTATATTTTATGGTAAGTGAGAGGCGAGAATGATAAAAGTGAAAGCAAAAGCGACACTTTCACTTCAGCTACTCTTTTCTCATAAACACACCCCTTTCGGCCACTCGCGACTTTTAAAGGCGGTTTTTGTCTATTTGCAAATATTAACGGGACTTTTTGTCCCCTAGCAGTCGTTTCGCATTTGCCATTAATCGCTTTACGAAAGAGGCAAAGGAAAAACAATAGAAATATGTTGATTAAATATTTTATATGAAACAACAACGTGAAACTTGAGGACAGACAATTGCAAGAGCAAAACAACAAGCAATTAGAAAAAAATATGCACACACTGTTATTAAAACAGAAACAATATGCTGGTACGCAACATACCTACAAATACTTATAGATATATCCAGCTCATTCAGCAACAATGTTTAGTGTTGCCATTCCTCTGGAATACTTTTAATTGGTGTTGTTGTAAATAGATGGCAGCCTTGCCGATCCTGTGACTTTGCTAGCCTGTCAGAATTGTCTATTTAATTGTTTGTTGTTGTCATTTGGGTAGAGTAGCTGAATGCCGTTAAACCAACTGCGGCCGTGTGCCTTTAATTGCGCGTTTTTGTTTATGGGTGTGTGTGTGTGTGTGTGTGTTTGTCGCTATTTACCATGTGGTAGACCATAATAACCGGCGTGCAAACTAATAAATTGCAGAGGACCGAACGCAAAGTAATACGATAAGCAAAATTGAGCAGAAACGTGCAAGGCAAAAGAATGGGATGACACGAGCAGAGAGGTCACCAACTCTATGGCTGTAAAAAATGTGGGTGGCGATAGAGGAGTTAACAGACAATGAACGCCGAAGAAGACATATTGAGTTAATGAATGCGGTCAGCAGCGGAGCTTTTTAACTCCCCCATATACATTTCTTTAGTTGATGGATTAATTTCGTAAAATGCACCCACAGGAGGGTAATGCTGATGAAAATGTGTAAAGAGGTATGCACAAAGTACTTTCGTGTACCTTTTAACGACATATCCGAACACTTTAAAAGAAAGTAAAATCTATATTTCGCAAGGTTGTGAGGGAAGATAAATTATAAGGAAAGGGTTGCTGGTTGCTTCATAGACCTTCCTTACACCTGAACTTTTTTTGTCACCCAAACCAGTTTTTTTAGGTGAGCGGACGTCTTGGTCGTAATTGTTCCCGGCTACGCATTTCATTCATTCAGAAATTCTTTTCATGGTGGCAACAGCTCTCGGTATGCAAAATAAAAATAAAATATATTGTTTTTTGAAAACAGTGAATAATGACAAAAATTAGGTAAATCAAGCGTACAAGACTATGAGAATGTTATGTAAGAGAAATTGCAAAAAATTGTCCGACACAAGTTGTCGCACTCGTTTTGCTCGTGCCATAGAATGAGCGAAATCAAAGCGACAAGAAGCGAAAAAAATATCATCGACTGAAAGCTGATTGTGGAATCCATTTCTCAAATTTATCTTTAAGGCACAAAGATACACTGTTATGAGTACAACGCGCTTCTTATTTTCATTGGGATAACTCACATATTGGCCGATGTATGCGGTACAAAGTCACCATGAAGGTCGAAAATTTTTACATTAAGTATATGGGGCTATGGAAAGTACTGATCCGCTTCAAACCATTTTTGACATACAGACTAGGGAAGGAATGCCCCTTAATTTCAGTTATATATATCATACTTTGGGGTTTAAATATTCGGCTTGAACATTTTTTCTTGAATTTAAACAATTATTGGTCATAAGGCGGTACACACTAGAGACATTATTCATGTCAAGTTTTACCCCGTTATATTAATAACGTTTTGATTTGTGAAAACTGAACGAATCAAATGGAACTTAAAATTGTGCTTCCCATATAGCAGTATACGTGGTTGGTATCCGATTTCGTCCATTGTTCAATGTGCCATAAGAATGAAAGAAGAATGGCACATACCAAATTTTGTCGAAATCGGTCGGTCGGGTCCCGAAATATGGGATTTCTCCAAAAGGTGGGTGGATGGATTGAAATTCACTTAGGAGTGCCCAGAAACGATTCTTTTACATATGGCTCAAACAATTCACGATTTCCGGTTTTTGAACATTGCTGTCATTCACCCCGGTGGAAAAACGTCTAGCAACAATTCGTATAAATGCCAAGTCCTTCGATGCGCCCACGGCCCAACGGAAAAGAAGGACGATGTGACCAAAAATGCCTTCTATGGGCGCTTAGAGCGCACCTATGAGAACTGCCCCCGTCACTATGTAAAAATCGTGCTTGGCGACTTTAACGCTAGGGTGGGCAAGGAAGGTATCTTTGGCACAACAATCGGTAAATTCAGCCTCCACGAGGAAACATCCCCAAATTTGTTGAGCTGATCGACTTCGCCGTTGCCCAAAAACTGGTTATCTGTTATACCAGATTCCAACATTGAAAAATTCACCAAGCTACTATATCTGGATTGAAAAGCCACCAACCAGATCGGTCATCGACTCGGACCACTATCTTGTTGCAGCCAAGATTCGCACACGCCTCTGTGCAGCAAAAAGCGCACGCCAACAAACGCAAGGAAGGTCTGAGAGCACTCGTCAACAACTCGGTATAAGGGAGTCCCACAGCATTTCAAACTCCTTATGTACAGCTGCAACCGAAACCATTTGTTTTCGGAAAATGCAAAAGTATAGCTGGTACGATGAGGAGTGCCGTGTCGCAGGGGACAGAAAGCAGGCTGCCTACCTCGCAACGTTACAATCGACCACAACACGTGCGGGATGGGATAGATACGGGGAATGAAGAGGGAAGCGAATCGCATTTGCAGACAAAAAAAGGGAGGCCAAAATGCTGCTGAATGGCAGTGAAAGTATAACGCCAAGAGAAGGCGAACTCGATTCACCAATCGAGGACGATGGAGCCTGAAGAAGTTCGAATGGCAATTACCCGTCTGAAGAACAACAAAGCGGCGGAGGCCGATGCATTGCCAGCCGAGCTATTCAAATATGGCAGCGAGATTTGATAAGGAGCATGCATCAGCTCCTTTGTAGAATGTGGTCTAACGAAAGCATGACTAACGATTGAAATTTAAGTGTGCTCTTCCCAATCCACAAAAAGGGATACCCCACAATCTGCGCCAACTTGTATTGTGTGAAAGATTAAAGCCCACCGTCAACAAACTGATTGGACCTTATCAGTGTTACTTTAGACTTAGAGAATCAACAACTGACCAGATATTCGCCATGTGCGAAATCTTGGAAAAGACCCGGGAAAAGAAAATCGACACGCACTACCTCTTCGTCGATTTCAAAGCTATCGCATTCGATGGAACGATGAAGTGGTTCATCGAATTAAAAGACTAGCGCACCCTGGCTAGGTCATGTCGTTCGAGTGGACGAAAATGCTCCAGCTCTGAAAGTATTCGACTCAGTACTCGCCAGGGGAAGCAGAGGAAGGCCTCCATTCCGTTGGAAAGACCAGATGGAGAAGGACCTGGATTCGCTTGGATTCTGCAATTGGCGCCACCTTGCGAAAAGAAGAAACGACTAACTCGGCTATAAACGCGTAAGCGATTTCTACGTTAGTAAAGAAGAATTTTCGAATATCCGGCTGATTTTACTTCATATAATTGTGATTGTCTGTGAGGCACTTTATGAAACCTAAGGAGCTTAATATAAAGTTTTGCCATCACGTGAAGGAATTTCTCCGTCTTTGATCTTTGCAAGTTGCAAGATTATCAAATACTCGGCTACACCTGAACTTAGGCCTGCCTTACTTGTTAGCTTTAGTTTTAAGCTATAAAAAAAAAGCACATGTGAAGTTATTCTAGTTTCGGTGTAGTCACGGTAAACGGTTTTCCTTGTTTTGAATTAAAAATTTGAAAAAGCTCTCAATAACTCAATAATCACAAAAGGCACTCAATAAAAATGATTCTGACCAATTTCACTTCTTTTGCTTTCTTCATTACATATAATTTCGTTACAATAAAAATGTTCTGCCGTAGTTTTGCCTGATCTTTCTATTCAGTAGAACATAAAAATATGTGTATTTTAATAATTTTAGGGAAATATTCTAGATAGACTCGTCAATTAAAATTGTGATTTTCGGATCACCTTTACCAAATGTCTTGGCTATTGGTTTTGTGAATTAACATTCAATTTTTTAGAGGATAGTGGGATAAACTACTCAACAGCCGAAATCGTGTGATTAAGTGTCGGTCTGAACATGGTATTACTTTTGCCTCTCGCGTATGGTAAACCATGTCTGGTCTTTAATGATAATGCTAAACCAGTTGATTTACAAGTATTTTATTAATATATCGTACTTGAAAGAAAATTATTGAAATTTGCCAAGTGACTAACTTATTTATAACACAAAAGCCGAAATTAATTTCATAAAAGTCAAACCCCACAAAGCAAAGAGCCTGAATATAGAGGCCAGTGCTATTAAATGTTATGTGCCTCCGAACAATGTGAAGGTGACCACTAAGTGCCTTGTCTTTTTCCTTTAATTGACAAGATTAGACTCAAACGCCTGCTTGCATGCAAATTGTGGGTACATAAGACATTATATTATATAATGATATTAGCATTAATGGAAGAATTTTACTTTACTACCTGCGCTGGCTTCGGTGTTCGACTGGATTGTCAGTTTGCTGCTATTAATTGCGTTTAACTGTTTCCAGTCTACTTTTTTATCGTTAATTTGCTTTTTTGTTTTTCCTATATTTGTTTGCGTGCAAAATATCTGCCACGCGTACTTGAAGCAATTAAGAAGCCATATAACTTACCACACAATGTTCGGTAAGAAGGCATAAATACTCTAAAGAACATAAGTAGAGTAACTGTTCGTTTTTATTTTTTGCATCTTCTGTTTTCAATGTCACCGCAAGGAGTATGATGACCTACGTATGCGTCTCTTTAGCCATCTAATTCGACCCTGAGAGTCGCACATCTTATTGTATTCTGTGCGATCATTGGACGAGGAGGTCTTTTAGAGAGTTCTTTGTTAATTACTTTCGTTTTATATAATAAATGAAATACCTTTTTTTTGCGACTAAATTGCTTGCACGCTCTCTCTGCATTTGCATAATGGAATTTGCAATTAACCTGCCCAACAGGTTTGAAAGGGAAATATTGTTCAGAGTTGTTTTGGAAGATGTATTTCCTTTAGTTTCCGTATATTCGTACCAGGTTTATCATGGTGACCGAAGAGCGCGAACTCACTATTGAGAAAGATCTCAAGGAAATTGAAGTAGTGTCTACTTTAATTTATCAGATATAAAATCGGAAATTTTACCCAGGTCTTTTTGTGTCCAAAAAGATGTTTATTTGATGGAACCGGATAATTGCATTAGATTTAAATAAAAAATTTGTATAAAGCCATTGAACCAAGTTTTAGAAAAAAAGAAATTCTTTACAACTAAATTTTGTTTCTTTGAAACCAAAGTTTTTTTGTACTATTTTTTATAAAATCGCTTATATTTCTAAAAGAAAGCATTTTTACTTTACATATGTATTTATTGACTTTCTTGTTTGAAATTAAATTATTTAAAACTTTTCCTTTGGAAGTTTTTCTACAAAACCAGCCGTTTACTTAATTTTTTCAAAAATGCCAAAAATCAAAATGAAGGTCTTAAATTTTCAGGGATTTTTTTGTCAATATAAAAAGAAAATTTTCAAGCGTTCGCAATGAAACTACCTAAAAGTTATAACTTATAAACCCTATACATATATTCACAACTTATCTTTCAATTTGGTATACTTGTATACTACATATAAATTTATGAATATATAAATATGCAAGTATTTCGAATGAAAAGCCACAAAATGCATTTAAATAAAATGTATTTAGTTGCACTTCTATTTAAACGTCACTGGTGTCCAATCATCTCTCCAGACGCACGCCGATGTGGCAATTTATTGCCACTTTTATCCACTTTCATTTGTCTGCTCAACTGCAGCGACTATTTTATTTCATTTTGATTATATTTTTATTTCTGTTAAATGAAATTTCAACTCTCAGTTTCATATGCGGTTAGAATTTACAGCGCCTTTAGGGTAATACTAGTTTTTATTTTATAGGTTAACTAAAGTTTACGTTTCCTATTTGAGAAATAATATATTAGTTTGGCACATAACAGCTAAACAATAATCCGCCAACACAATACTTTCCAAATTCAAATCCAAATGCACTGCTCTTTTTTGTGGTGGCAAGTTGTGTTGTAGAGAGACATGATGTTGTTTTAGGAAAAATTTCTGAGAAAGAGACTTAAGACATTTCAAAATTCAGTCCAGAAAAGTCCCGAGAAAAAGTTGGAGAGAGGACTAAAGTAATTTGAAATTTGAGTCCTTGATCATTTATAAAGTACGAAATTTAAAAATACTGAAATATAAACGATATATTAGCTTATATAAATAGGCTGATTTCTTGTGAGGCCACGAATAATTTCATTGGGAGAGCTTCACTTGTTTACTGTGATTCCCAGAAAAAGTGCGAAAAAGTGCCAATTCGGCGGTTTCGTAAACTGTTTGGCAAACGAATTGCTTCAACCTTAGTCTGGAGAAAGCTGAACAGTGGAGGAAAAAGTATCTACTTAGATTACCTTCTTTTGGAAAGCTGCGTCCTCCACAATCTTTAGCCTTATCACATGAGTGTCAATGGGCCAATATCCAGTTAGTACGCTTATTATTGCGGCGATATGAGGCTTGCTAAGAGCTAGCACTTCCTTTTATGTTCCACTTTAGGTCAGAAAGTTTTTGCAACTCCACAAGATTTTACAATTACTGACGATTCTACGGTGAACAGACAGAGTTGGTCGATTTACAGGGTACCAACAAAAACGGGATTGTCACGTTCTTGCATTTGATATTCTATTGATCATTGGTCGGAATAAGTCAGCTCAGACAACTATATCTCATATCTTCCATACAAGCGATTATGCAGATGTTTTAAATTTCACCTTCAACATCGCCGGTTCGAAACCGGTTTTAGACCCATAGTCTCTTAGTTAAAGTTGTTCAGAGCGATCCGTAGTACCATTTTTGCATATGTAATTTTCTGAAAAAAAAAGTCGACTCGCTCTGCTACACATCCCAACTTGATTTTGCTGCTAGTGAGGTCATATACTCCTTAACTAGCTTTTAGCTCAATGTCGGAATGGATGCAAAACTCCATAAAAGATGCTGCACTTCGGATAAGTACATCTACTACTATCTTGACAAGTGCCACTTCTGGTTGACACTACCTAATCTTTCCCTTGAGCTTGGATGCATCCGTGACGAGGTTCACTGCGCCACTAAATATAATATTAAAGTACAAATATTATAGTATGTACTTATGTATGCCAGTATATGAAATAGAAACTGAATATTTCATAAATACATTCCTCACTTTGTAAAAGTTCTGTGCTTAAGGTTTCGAAAATTGAATTTTAGATTTTGCAAAAGCAATTTTCATAAGTTCTTTTAAATATGAATGCATGTGAGTGTACACGACATGAGAAAGCATATACTACCCAAATGTATATTCATTTCAAAAACCATATGTTCATAACGTTAATATCACATAAAATCCATAACCAAGTGGAAGTACAATGTAATAGAATTGCAAAAACAATTTAACACTTTTAATTTACTCAAGTTGTTAATTAAATTCAAAAGCATTTGGAGTGTACATAAATACTTTAAGCACAGTCACATTCATATAAAGTGCACATCGCTCTATATCGAAAAAAGACATCAAAAAGTTGTCTTCGAAATATTCTCTAGAACGAAAAACGCTTTGAATTGCAAAGGAGCTTCGATGCAACCCACAGTTATTTCAAGAATTTCAGGCATTTACCGTACACGCCATTGCGGGTAGTGTTGGAAAATGTCACGAAAGAGAAAAACAAATAGTGTAAGCATAAAAACTATTTTAAGCGATATACGATACATATGGTATACATTGTTATAAAAAAGCTACCGCAAGTACTGGAAATTGTAAACAAAACGCAAAGTTTTTAATTATTATACTCTTGAAACTAGTTGCTACAGACTATAAGACTATAATACTCTGTAGCAACTAGTTTCAAGAGTATAATAATTAAAAACTTTGCGTTTTGTTTACATTTTTTTTGTTTTTTTTTCACCTAACGGCTGTACGTACCACCTAAAACAAATCAAGTTAAATATAGGGTTATATATACTATATATAAATGATCAGAATGACGAGAAAGGTTGAAATCCGGTTGACTGTCTGTCTGTCTGTCCGTCGGTACAAGCTGTAACTTGAGTGAAAATTGAGATATCTTGTATGTGGGTTCCTTGGTACAAAACAAATTTCGAGTACGTAGATGAGCCTATGGCCCCGTCCTCTATTAAGTTTAATGTGCATATATTCAAATAGCAATACCAAAAGTTCCGTCAGGATCGGGAAGAACCTCTCCGAGCCGTTCGATATCAAACGAGGTTTCAGGCAAGGCGACTCCCTATCGTGCGACTTCTTCAATCTGCTGCTGAAGAAAATAATTCGAGCTGCACAACTTAACAGAAAAGGTACAATCTTCTATAAGAGCGTACAGTTGCTGGCGAATGCCGATGATATTGATATCATTGGCCTCAACACCCACGCCGTTAGTTCTGCTTTCTCCAGACTAGATAAGGAAGCGAAGCAAGTGGGTCTGGTACTGAACGAGGCAAAACGAAATATCTTCTGTCATCAAACAAACTGTCGTCGCACTCGCGACTAGGCTCTCAAACCACTGTTGATAGTCATAATTTCTAAGTCGTAGATAATTTCGTCTATCGGGAACCAGCATAAACAAAAACAACAATGTCAGCCTCGAAATCCATCGCAGAATAAGGCATGAGTAGGCAATTGAGAAGTAAAGTCCTCTCTCGACGAACGAAAACCAAACTCTATAAGTCATTCACTATTCTTGTCTTGTTTTATGGTGCATGGACGATGACAACATCTGATGAGTCGACGTTACGAGTTTTCGAGAGAAAGGTTCTGCGAAAGATTTATGGTTCCTTGCGCGTTGACCACGGCTAATATCACATTCGATGGAACGATGAGCTCTATGAGATATATAGTACATCGAAATTTACATACATAGTTTAGCGAATTATGAGACAGAGGCTGCGCTGGCTAATTCATATTGTACGTATGGATGAAGACCCTCCAGCTCTGAAAGTAATCGACGCAGTACCAGGCGGGGGGAACGGCACAGGGATAGGAAGACATCCACATAGTAAAGAAAAAGTAGACAAAACACTTTTCCTAAGCATTTTTTGAGGTGGCCTTCTGCTTCTTTAGCGAGTTTTGTTTTATCTCTTCGATCGACTGATAACGGGTTCCACGGAGCGGCAGTTTCAGTGTGGGGAACATAAAAAGTCAAATTGGCTCGATCGTGCTTTATCGTCGTGTAAAATCCATGGATTGTTCGTTCACCATTCCGCCCATTTTCGACGGATTTTCTCACGCAAACTGCTCAATACGACAAAATATAACTCTGTCTCTCCGGAATAAATTCTTGATGCACCAAACCACGAAAATCGAAAAAATTGATCGGCTTTGGCGTTTTGGTTTCATATAATTTGTTGTTTCCTGCTGTACACAAACTGGTGGACAGATCGGTAATATTTGGCATAGTAATTGAGGACAGTCCCACCAACTTAGCAAAATAATTTTTTTGAAATTTCATTTATCCGGAGAGTTTGGTTACAATTTACGAATGTTTTTTTGTCACAATGTATAAATACATAAGAACAGTCCTACATATACACAGAGTAGACGAGCAAATAATAGAAGAAATACCAAAACGCAAACAGTTTGCAATTTGAGGTCAAGTACTGAAAATGCTGCCAGAGCCAATTAAACTATGGTAATTTCAATGTGCAGCTGCTGGAGCATTCAGACGACAACTGCAACTGCCAACAACTGAGACTATGTGACGCTAGGTATTAAATGCTTGGTTTAAAATCATAATTTCCGCAACATTCAACTATTGGCACTAGCATGCATTCCTTACAGCCCTTTTAGCGGCAGCATTCTTAGGACTGAACAGGTCGCCACTATCCCGCTCAGCTAACTTTCAGCTCCTGTCGACTGGTATGTATGTACTTAATTTTCTCACACGTATGTTTGAAGGTGTGCGTAATAATTTTTATGCAAAGAAATTCTTTAACGAGAAAATGATTTTGAGTGCTATCTCACACAATTACCGATATAATCAGTACCTACGGGCTTCAACAGTTTTTGTTGGATTTGGAGAATTTTTGGTTTTAAGAAGGCGTTATCCGTGCAAAGTTTTATCCCGTTATATTAATTACTTCTTGGTTTGTACGCTCGAAAGGAAAAAAAACAGATGGAATTTAAAGTTGTTTCGCCCGGTTTCGCCCATTTTCATACTGTGAAATAAAAATGTCAGAAGAATTCCACATGCTCAATTTGGTTTGAAATAGGTCAGGAGGGTCTCGAGATATGCGTATTCACTTAAAATCGGGCGGTGGTACGCCCAGCGTAAAATGTTGACCGTTCCGTTCCATAAATGTCCTATCATATCATCTCGGGGGTAAAACGTTATGTCTCTGGCGTATTTAATCATTGATTTATCACACTTTTCACTCGGATTTCAACTTGTCTCGCCATCGTCGTCTTTTATATATAGTATATGTATGTGGGACCAGTAAACTCGACCGTAAGATCTAGTACAAACAGAAAGCAACCGTACCAAATACAAATTTGAGTCGAACGAGATAGCCAACCCACGGATGCTAACAAGTTACAGTTGAATTTGAACTTAGCAGCGTGCGGTTGCGTCTTTCGCTTTGAATATCTATAGTACAATACGTTTACTTGAAAATAACTGCAAAGTGTATAATTTTGGTTGTAAAATATTGAGCAACGTTTATTATTAAAAGCACTTTTCGGAATTTTTCAGGAATAGGGTGAAGAAGTAGCAGAATAAGCAGAGGCAAAAAAAAGAAGAGTAGCATCGATTGCTAGCGAAGATTCCGGAATAGTGAGGAATAGTAAGTATCTAAGTAGAAGAGTATAAGAAGTTGTATTCATTTTGAATTGGTACTTTGGCTTTTAGAAGCTACAGCAACGGCGATACATATTAGCACCGACTAAAACTTGTAAATGTATCGTACCATATATGTATGTTTAAATACATTTTTCCAATGCGGAAATTTAAAACACTAAATGTTAATAAATCAATTTGCTATTAAATCTAAAAATTAGGAACATTTCACATTTTACATTGAGAGATAATGAAGATAGTATATCTTCATTTACCGGTACATACTCACTAGACGTTAATCAGTGGGTGATTGAATTTGAAGATAATGCGGCTACAGTAGGGTGGAATGAATTGCAAATGTTTATTTGTGCAAAACAACTCTTAAAGGGTGCAGCTAAGTCGTTTATTAGGGGTGTAAGTTGTATACGCTATTGGTCGTCTTTAAAAAAGAAACTTGTTGAAGAGTTTGCGAAACCATCTTTAGCGGAAATACACAATAGTTTAAGGATCGTCGTAAAAAGTATCAGAATCGTTTCTTGAGTATTTATACTGTTTAATTGAAATTGGTAAACCTATTAGAATTGATGATGAAAGCACTATTGAATGTTTTGTGAATGGTATTTCAGATTCCAAAATTAATAAAGCTGTTTTATAACAAGCCAAAGGCATCAGTGAGCTCAAAAATTAGATAAATATATACGAAAAAGTGAGGTGAATGCAACAATCTCAGCAAAGAATTTCTCTAAACCTGTCAGATGTTATACGTTCAGATGTCAAAGTAAATAGTAATGCAGGTAAAAACAAGAAATTTTTCAAGTGTGGTGAAGGGACATAAGTATTTCGCAAAAAATTGTCCGGGTAAGCAGTATCGGTGTTATAAGTGTAATAAGATGGGATATCGTTATTTTGAATGCACAGATTATTATTCTCAGAACAGTGCGGTTAAGCTTGAAAGAAATATACATAAATGTAATGAGGGATGTGGGCGAATTAATATTTAAGAACATTCAACAAAATGGTTTTACTTTTTCTGTGTTAGTTGACACTGGAAGTGATCTTTGTATTATGCGTTATGATACTTTAATGTGTCTTAATCAGCGAATTCAATTAAGCAACGCCAAAGACGTTTAGTGGGGCTAAAGGATAGTGTTATTATTACAATAGGAAGTTTCGGTATAGAGATGAACATGGACAATATTAAACTGAACATCAACTTTCATGTAGTTAAGGAAAAATACTTGCGTTATGCTGCTATAATAGGTAATATGGATTGGGAAAAGTTGACATGTTGGCAAGGGAAGTCCAGTCGCTATGAAGATTATTCTTACAGATAATGTACCAGTGTACACTACCCCTAGACGAGTACCTTATGTAGATCAGTGTTTTATTGAAAATCAGGTTAGAGGAGGGTATAATACTACAGAGTACTTCAGAATATGCTTCGCCTGTGGTGTTAGTACCGAAAAAAGATGGATCTAAGAGAATGTGCTGCGATTACCGGAAATTAAACCAGAAGATAGTAAAGAATAATTTTCCTATGGTGTTGATTGATGATATTTTAGAACGGTTACAGATTGACCAGATTTTTAAAACTTTGGATTTGGCTAATGGATTCTCTCACGTACCAGTTTCAGTCGAGTCTCAAAAGTATACATCATTTGTTACACACCATGGTCAGTATGAGTTTTTATACGTCCCGATGGTCATTTCGAATTCTCCCGCATTTTTTTCGATTCGTTAGTTCAGTTTTCAGAGATTTAATACAGAATGGTACTATCATCGTGTATATGGATGATATCATTGTGCCTGCAAAAGTTGAAGAGACTAATATCCAGAAACTTCAGCTTGTGTTGAAACGCGCATCGGAATATGGTTTACGAATACGTTGGGACAAATGCCAGTTTTTAAAGAAAAAGCTGTCGTTCTTGGGATATCTGTTAGAAAAAGAAACTATAAGGCCTAATAATGTGAAGTCGGTTCAGCGATTTTTGGGATTAACTTCATATCGAAGGTTTGTGGCGAATTAGCATCGAAAGCTAGGCCGCTTATGGACTTGTTGCGGAAAAGCGTTGGGTTTAAAATGGGTTATGAATAGCTTTTGGCAGTCAAACAACTAAAATTAGCTTTGACAAGTACGCCAGTGCTTAAACTATACGATTCGCAGGCAAAGACCGAAGTACATTCAGATGCGATCATGTATGGATATAGGGCGGTATTGTTGCAAAAAGACTCAACTGATTAACAGTATCATCCAGTAAAATACATGAGTCGTCGGACAACTCCACAGAAAAAAAAATATCATTCATATGAGCTAGAGGTTCTAGCTATCGTAGAGGCTTTAAAAAAGTGGCGTATATATCTATTGGGATCGAGATGGGCTAATTTTCTTCAAGATTATTCGTTTACTATCGAGCACCGATCTTTAACAAAAATGAGGCACGTAGATGCTTTGAGTCGAATTTAAAAGTAGCTCAATTAAGTGACGAGTGGGTAAAAGCAATGCGCAAAGTACTTGAGAAGGAAGAATATATGGACTTTTTGGTGAAGTATGATTTATTGTACTAAGACCCAGTATTAGAATTGCTAGTAGTACCAACAGAAATGGAGGAAGAAATTATTAGGTTAGCTTATAGAAAAAGGCATTATGGTATAAGAAACTCAAGATTGTCTGCAAAAAGAATTCTTTATTCAAAATTTGCGTTCTAAGGTGGAGTGTGTGGTTAAGAATAGCGTTGAGTGTATTATCAGTGAAAGCAAAATGGGTAAAAAAGAAGGGTTTCTTTCACCAATATATCATATATTAGTTATTGTTGATAGTTTCTCGAAGTTTGTTTGGTTGTTCCAGGTAAAGTCAACAGATAGTGCATCAGTTATTGGTTATTTAGTAAAATTGTCGATTATATTTGGTAACTCGAGGAGGATAATTTCAGACAGGGGAACTGTGTTCACGTCAGAAGCGTTCGCAGAGTATTGCAAAGGAAATGGCATTCAGCACTTACTTATAACAACAGGCGTACCGAGAGGAAATGGAGAAATCGAACATATCCATAAGATTGTAGTTCCTATTCTAGCGAAATTAGCACAAGAAAATCCATCTCAATGGTATAAGTTCTTAGGACGTGTTCAGCAAATTATCAATAACACACCCCCTAGAAGTACAAAAATAACTCCGTTTAAAATTTTAACGTGACTAGGTATGTGCAGTACTGAGGATTTACAACTAAGAGAGTTATTACGAAATAAAATGGTAGAAGAAATTGATACAGAAAGAGATGGTTTGAAAAAAAGCACAGAATAACATTCAGAAACTGCAAAAAGAAAGTTGTGAAAACTATAATTCTAAGAGAAGACCTGAAATTCAATATAAAATAAATGACCTAGTCGCAGTTGAGAGAACTCAATTCGGACCGGGGTTAAAGTTGAAACCTAAATTCTTGGGTCCTTATAAGGTGACTGCTACGCTTAAACATGGCAAGTACGAGGTAATCAAAATTGGAGACCACGAAGGAAAAAATGGTGCGATTCATTCGGGGCGAATGAACCATCAGGACAGCCGAAAGTGGGACCAGTAAACGCGACCGTACGGTCAACAAAATCTAGTACGAACAAACATCAACCGTACCAAATACAAAATTAACAACTCTGACTCGAACGAGATCGCCAACCCTCGGACGCAAACAAGTTACAGTTGAGTTTTGAACTTAGCAGCATGTGGTTGCGTCTTTCACTTTGAATATCTACAATACGTTTACTTGAAAATAACTGCAAAGTGTATAATTTTGGGTGTAAAATATTAAGCAACGTTTACTATTAAAAGCCCTTTTCGCTTGCAGAAAGAAAACTTAATCAAAAAGTAAAAACAAATAAATAGTTTTTAAGTTAAACAACGAATGTTTAAATTACTTGCAAAATTATATTAAAAACAAGTAAGGAAGGGCTAAGTTCGGGTCACCGAACATTTTGTACTCTTGCATGATAAAGTGATAATCGAAATTTCATTATCTGTCATTTACATATTTTTCAAATACCGTATTTGTGTAAAGTTTTATTCCGCTATCATCATTGGTCCCCAATGTATATATTATACAGAGAAGGCATCAGATGGAATTCAAAATAGCGTTATATTGGAAGAAGGCGTAGTTGTAAATCGATTTCACCCATATTTCATACATGTCATCAGATACATGTATACACCGAATTTCATTGAAATCGGTCAAGTAGTTCCTGAGATATGGTTTTTGGTCCATAAGTGGGCGACGCCACGCCCATTTTCAATTTTTAAAAAAGCCTGGGTGCAGCTTCCTTCTGCCATTTCTTTCGTAAAATTTAGTGTTTCTGACGTTTTTTGTTAGTCGGTTAACGCACTTTTAGTGATTTTCAACATAACCTTTGTATGGGAGGTGGGCGTGGTTATTATCGATTTCTTCCATTTTTTAACTGTATATAGAAATGCCTGAAGGAAACGACTCTATAGTGTTTGGTTGACATAGCTATAGTAGTTTCCGAGATATGTACAAAAAACTTAGTAGGGGGCGGGGCCACGCCCACTTTTCCAAAAAAATTACGTCCAAATATGCCCTTCCCTAATGTGATCCTTAGTGCCAAATTTCACTTTAATATCTTTATTTATGGCTTAGTTATGACACTTTATAGGTTTTCGGTTTTCGTCATTTTGTGGGCGTGGCAGTGTGCCGATTTTGCCCATCTTCGAACTTAACCTTCTCATGGAGCCAGAAAATACGTGTAGCAAGTTTCATTATGATATCTCAATTTTTACTCAAGTTACAGCTTGCACGGACAGACGGACGGACAGACAGACATCCGGATTTCAACTCTACTCGTCACCCTGATCACTTTGGTATATATAACCCTATATCTGACTCTTTTAGTTTTAGGACTTACAAACAACCGTTATGTGAACAAAACTATAATACTCTCCTTAGCAACTTTGTTGCGAGAGTATAATAAATGCTTAAATGAAAAAGTACGTGTTTTGGGAAAGGACAATCTACATGCATATATAATCCAATATCTATCTCGCATAGTTTTAGGTGAAATAGTATATATAAACGTTAGGTCAACAAAGCTGTTATACTTTGTAGCAACATGTGGCAAGAGTTTAAAAAGTTAGAAAACCCGTTAACTTCGGGTGTACCGAAGCTATGATACCATTCACTGGATTATTTCTTATAGCATAAGTGGTTATAAAATAATAACAACAATATTAATGGAAGCTGTGGAATTGCCTAGATAATAATCCATGTTAAATTGTGTGAATATATAATATCATGGTAATTAAAATACTTTTCCGTACAAGGACTTAAGTTCGATCAGACAGTTTGTATGACAGCTATAGCCTATGACGGTCCTGTTCAGAATATAAATAAAACAAAAAAATGGATATCAAATATAGAAAGAACAGAAATATGGTTGGCTCAATCGAAGTTAAGTCCGAAGAATATAAATATAACTGATAAGATTTAAATTCGTCTGAATGGTGTTCAGTCGATGAGTCAATTAACACTCTCAAGTAAATTAAACAAGTGGTTTTTATGCCAACCTTTTAGCTTCCCGATAGCCCGCACGCACAGTGGGCGATTGGGCCTCGCTAGCGGAATTTAATTCAAATTTTCAAATTTGAAAAAGCGTTAATTTTTTTTTGACAAATCGATAACAGATGCTTTGATTAGATTTTTGGCGGTTTTTTATAAGCTCTACGATCAGCTGATCATCAGCTGTGAGCTGTCAAACACAAAATATGTTGTAGCAAGTGCTTTACAATATTTTTTCTTTGTTGTGCGCATTGATTTCGAGCTCCTTGGAAATTTACAATTTTTACTTGTTTTATTAAAAGTGTGGCATTTTATTAACTTCAAGGTATGTATTACATAAAAAATCAGTGTTTGTGACCGGTCTGTAAATTTGTTGTTCATAAAACGTAGTGGTAAGTAAGTGTACTAACAACTAGCCCGCACTAGCGTGCACCTGTCGTTGGTGGAGTAGAAGTTACAACATTCGCACGGATTAGGTCTTTTTTTAAGCTGGAAGTATGAGTCATTTTGCGTCCAAAATGTGTAATATGAACTGCTATTACCTGCTAACCTTTAAATCATGGCACTTTTTAGGAACAATGTCGGTAGCAAAACAGGTACTTTTTTTAGTATGGCATGAAGAAGCGATCCCAACCAAGAAGTTTCTCACCATGGAAAACTTTGTATTTGGTACTGTTCTCAAAAACCTTAAATATACTCAGGAGGAGCAGTACGAGATTGGCAAAAAGCTGCGAAATTTTACTAGTAAGCTTGTAGAAAAGTGGAAAAACTGTAGAAGAAATAAGGATTTTTTTTGAAAACAAAAGCCAGGAATGGCTAGATACGCCGTTAGTATTGATTGAAAGATCATCTTCCGAAATTATTGGACGTCCACAAACAGATATTTCGGAATGTTGCAAAAAAAAGCAAGTTAAGAAATTGTCAGGCCTTACTGAAGATGTGCCATCAGAAGCATTGTTGGTAGCTGCAAGCTGCAGCTTGTATAAAGGTGGAAAACGTAGTGCTTCACAGGTGGTGTCAATGCTAAACGCCGACGAAGAGTTTAGCGGTAAGATTTTGAAAACTATGAGTACCCCTCAGCGTCTACCGACAAAACTTTCTGATGAAAAAGCACTGGCGCTATTTGTAGATGTTGGACATACCAAGTTCACATGGAATTTGTCAAAGAGAGCCGCTAAAAGGCAAAACGCCGATATATATCCATGCTACGACAAACTGCGTTGTGCGAAAAAAAAAATGCTATCCTAGTGTCATCACGGTCACTGATCATTTCGCTGAAGTACCATTACAAAGCTTAGTAGACCATACGATTACTAGGATTATTGAAGCACACCCAGAAAGTTTTCAAAACCATATTGAAAATAACAATAACACCCAATTAACTGCTACCTACAAATGGGGTTGTGATGGCAGCAGCGGCCATTCTACTTACAGGCAAAAATTTAATGACTTCGATGGAGAGATGATAGATCAATATTTATTTTCAATTTGTATGGTACCATTGATAGTGCAGAAAGGATCGACAGTTTTATGGAAAAACAATCGGCCTTATTCTACCCGATATTGTCGACCCATTAAATTACTTTGCGAGAAAGAATCGGCAGACTTGTCTCGCAGAGAAATTCAAAACATTAAGAGCCAAATGTTAAATATTTCTCCAACATTTGTGAGTACCTTAAGAATTGATCACCAATTTCATATGACCATGCTTGATGGCAAAACGTTCAGTGTCATATCGGAATCGGCTTCGCAAACATGCGGAATCTGTAGCGCGACTCCCAAAAATATGAAATATGAACTGTTTGGTGAACAGCTTTCCTATTATTGATGCAAACCTATTTGAATATGGCTTATCAAGTCTCCACGCATGGATTAGGTTTTTCGAGTGTGTTTTGCACATTGCATATAGAATACCAATACAAAAGTGGCAAGCTCGTGGTTCTGACAAGGATTTCGTTGAACAAAATAAAATAAGTATTCAGCAGAAGCTAAGGGAAGAAATGCATTTGTTGGTGGATATACCAATAGCTGGTACTGGCAGCACGAACAACGGAAACACTGCAAGGAGGTTTTTCCAACAACCAAATTTGGCTGCTCGTATAACAGAAGTAAGCTATGATTTAATATATCAATGTAGCGTAATCTTACGAGCATTGGCTTGTGGATACGACATAAATTCAGACGCATTCGGATCTTACGCATTGGAAACTGCCGAAATTTTTGTTAAAGCATACTCCTGGTTTTACATGCCATCGTCTGTTCACAGAATTTTAATTCATAGAGCAGATATAATAAACCTTTTTTCCCTTCCGATTGGTATGATGTCCGAAGAAGCTCTTGAAGCCAGGAACAAGGACTATCGAAACATACGCGAGAGCAATACAAGAAAAAATTCCAGGAAAAATACAATGGAAGATATCATAAATGCTTTATTAGTTTCGTCTGACCCTTTGATATCTTCATTGTCAAATGGGTCTTCAATTTCGACTGCAAAAAATATTATTATGGACGATGATGTTAAGACCTTGCTATTAATGAAGCATCTAGATATGCCTGAAGATTCCGAAGATAATTTTGATTTATAAAATTTGTTTAATGAAGGTAAAAAAAAAATTTTGAAATTAAAAAAGAAATAAAAAAAAATTAAAAAAAAATTTAAAAATTAAAAAAATAAATTTAAACAAAATTTTTTTTCTTAAAAAATTCTATGACTTTTTTCTGAGCTGTGAAAAAAACCGTCTGAAGATATCTTTTTCGTTTAGAAGTTATTAATTAAATGCCGCTAGCGAGGCCCAATCGCCCACTGTGGCACGTGGCCCTAATTGTAATGGTGGGAATTTTCGATAGCAAACATCCGACACAACAAAAAAAAAAATACAAGTACGTGACACTTGACAAATTTGCTCGGCATGGTAACAGCAGCCTAAAGAAATTAGTCCGCAACATCCTAAATGTTAGTGAACATATTTTAGAAGCATTTAATCTTCATTTAGAAGGCGACATTTGTTTTTTTTTTGCCATTGGTCTACGGTGTTCGACTAACGACTATTAATTTCATTGAAATTATTGTCAGCAATGCAAGCCAAGTATTATTTCATTCAGCTATAAATAAATTAAGCAGTTATAAATTATTATTTATGAGTTGGTTAGAGCGGGGGGAAGTGAAGGATATGGCCACTTAAATGTTATTGGCTATTATCGTCTGACACTGGAGTGCGTTGCGCACACACACACATACATACGCAGTACTGGCGGACAATTTGCCTGAGGTCAATTACACCGCTAATCGTATTTCAATTAAGCGTTGAACATAACAGTAAATACTATCAAAGTCAATAGTCAGTGGATGAAAACATTTATAAAATACGAATCCGCCTTGCCACGCGTACAGCTACCCACTCAAATATCTAAGTGTAGACATTTGTGTATTGTATGTGTTTGTTGTACACTCAGCAAGCTTTAAGTGAATGTATTTCAATAATTTTCGATTTAGTGGTTGTACTATTCCAAAAAAGTTAACGGCGATACTGAAGCTATGAAAATCTCTCATTCGTTTAATATACACTGATGAGGACACTGTTACTTTCATTGCGTAGAAGACCATAAAAACTTAATTGAGTAACTTTACCGCAAAATGCATGTGCAAATCAAAGTAAATTGCTTGCACAACACCTGAGTATCAAATGCGGTTTCGGAGAATGCTAATGAGTAAACACAGTAATAAATGTTGTATATAATAGATAAAGGGAGTGGGGAGTGCATGCGTTAAACTTGTGTACACAAACTTTTTTCCAAGGTGCAGATGTTTATGTGGTGATCTCCACTCTACACTACACTAATCATAATTATTTAATTGTTAATTGTTGTTGTACTCTACTTCTTAAGGGGGTATTCTCATGTAATCACTTCGAAAAAACGATTTTTTTTATGTCTTGACAGTAGAACCTATTGAAAACATGCTGTGAAAAATTCAGACCGAAATTCATAGTATTTGATAAGTTACAGCTCATATACATTACATGAAAGCATAACACCAGAAGAATGATGAAGAAGTTCGAATAGCAATTACCAAGCTCTATAATTCACTCATTATTCCCGTTCTGCTATTGGGTGCAGAGGCATGGCCGGTGACAACAAAGAAAAAAAATGCGTAACCGGCCAACGGCTACGCCAGTAAAGAAGAAGAAGAAACCAGGCATCACTCTAAATACATAAAATTTTTACAGCAGAAAAACCAAAACTGCATTTACAATTAATTGCTCAAAACTGAACAGAGAAATCGTGTACTGCAAATAGTTCACTCACTGCATTCATGACTTTGAATAAGAGTGAAAAAATTTGAACCAAGAAATTGTACTATAAATAACAGAGTGACAAACAAAATATCAAATTGACGTTATAAAAAGATCACCGCTTTGGTGAAAATGGACGATTGTATTTGTAGTTTTGTTCTCCCTTTCTTTTCGGTAATTAGAATTATAATCCAATATAATTCTTGTAGTATTTTCTCTGCCTCTGTGATTATTGCAAAATATTTTGAATACAATTTGTAGCATTTGAAGTTCTTATTACAGCTGGCAGCTGGTTGGTTTTTGTGTTGCTGATTGTGTGAAATTCAATTTTTTGAGGGTGACAATTTTGAACAGTATGTGGATGCGTATATGTGTATGGGCGTAATGCATCAGTGGATTGTTAGGAGTAATGCCAATTAAATCTGAATATATGATTAATGTTAAAAGACTGATTAAAATGTTGTCAAGAGCCAAATTTATGAGTCGTGGAAGCAATAAGGCCTTGAGGTGATATGTTGATATTTGGCCGTTTGACTTTTGTTAAGCTGCTTTTGCTGTATGTAAATCAAATCTTTCGAATTTCATCTTATCCAACTCTCTTCAGAAACTTTAGATGAAAAGCTTGTAAAGCTTGTGAACAACAGCCACTTACTTTGACTGAAAATTCAGTTTATCAAAGTACTGCCTACGTTATGAGGTTACGTGATTTTTGAAATTAAAAACAATATTTTTTTCGTTTTTTTTAATGCTGATATGCCTAGAATATTTTTCCAAAATTTCATGTGTAGGAGATAAAATCTTCGGGAGAGCGGCCCGTGAGTCTACTTCAACCTTTGATCATAATCGATGGCCACGCTTTTTCAAGAACTAGTGAAGCAATCGTTTTGAAAATTTCCACAGTTTTTCGAAATAGAATGACGCCATCATTGAATGAAGGATATTTATAACTTTGTTTTGTTTTTTTTTTTTTCAAAGGCAATTTGTGGTAAATTTAGACCTAAAATCTTACTGTTAATACATTTTTTATTACCAAGTCCTTCGATTAATCATGGCATTCAAATTGACCTATCAAAATACTATGTACATATATACATACATACTTATATGAAAGTACAAGTGAAGTTGAAATTGTCATGAGTTATAATATACTATATGGTATATCTTTATTTGAACTGAATATATAGCCTACCCAAGAATTACTATGCAATTACGCGTTTTCTTTTTAGGGATTTAAAAGTGACATTAAAAAATTCTTACCTGTGACATCCGTTTGCCACTCTCCAACTCTAGATAATCCTCTTCGCCGCTTTCATCTTCCACGCCACTACTTAATGCACCAGCGTCATTGCGACCACTCCCACTTCCCTTTCCAGCACCGGCACCTGACGAAATGCCAGCGTTCTTCGGCGCAGCATAGGATTTCCTTCTAGCAGCGCGCAAGTAACGTCGACGGCGTTCCACTTCATCCACCAAACCAATGGCATCCTCCTCATCGCTTACCTCCATTGAAATGCGGCGCGGTACCTCAGCCATAATTTCGCCAACATGGTTGGCAATTAGACGCTTACGAGCTGTTTTCGCTTTCGCTTCCTTATACACGAATATGTGAGTGTCCTTGGCCACGGCAGCGGTAAGCGGCGTAGAAGGTGAGAGTGGCGAAAAGAGACTAGTGCCATCTTCGTCGATTGTCGCCGTCGCATGCGCGACGTGATGTTGGCTGCTGTGGTGTGACGGCAGCCTATGCAACGCCGTTGCAGCAGCGTGTGTGTGAAATGGCGGCGGACTGGCTGTGGAAGCGGCGCTGGTGCTTGCGCTTGGCAAATTGCCGTCAGCGGCCTGGCTGCTGCTGAGATGGTGTGATTCGTAGTATGGTGTTGTTGTTGTCGAAGTATGCCCATAGGACGTATAAGAACCGGGCGGTAAAGTAGAGCTTGCTGATGAGTGCAGTGGTAGCACATTATGGCGGGCGGTCGAACGATATGGCATTGAGCGTTCGAGGCTGTTTTTCGAATGGCATGTAAGAGAGGGTGAGGAATTTTGAGTTATATAGAAATTTCTTGTATTAGCAATGTGTGGCTACATAAAATTGAAATAGAGTTTAAATTAGCAATTTTGTAATAAAACGCCTAAGTGTATGCTATAAAGATATCCTATAAGTATACTTTTTTAAAGAACTTTTCATAAGACTACCCTTCACTTAATTTGATATTTTTTTGTATCAAAGGCTATGTTACCTACCTTAAATAGGCAAAAGTATATCAATTTTTAGTATATCTACATTTTAAATGGATTTTAGAGATTTAATATTTAATTAGACGCTTAGAAGTATGCTTTATTTCAGGTTAGAATAATCGAAATATAAATGCTTTCAGTTAATAAGCATACATACTTCTTGTCCCTAAACTCTCCCTTATATGTATATTATTAGAAATATGCTCTCACAAAGGTGAATAGCCTAATTCATGGTTACGGTCATCCGATTTTGCACAGTGACATGCTTCTGACCAAATATATACTATTAGCTTTAGTGTGACTTACTTGTATCCATATTTCGGTGATTCACTTTCATTGCGACGCCTCGATGCAGACATCATCATATTCGCCCGTTCTCCACGGCTTGCTGCCATCATATATGTCCACATGATGATAAATCATGACATTCGGAAGCGTGAAAATGTAGTTCTACTTTTTTGTTTGCTTGTATGTTTACTTGTATGTGGCGAAATCGTTAGCTTTAGCGTAGGCAAATGCACAATTTTTTCACTAGTTGTGTTTGGTTGTGTCCAATTGTTATCATGCACTATACCGTCTTCTGGTAAAGCCACAATTATGTAAATAGTTGTTGTTTTAAACAAGATTTTTTCAAAATTTTCGCGATTTTATATTATTAAGAAACACTTAACATTTCTTTTAATGCGCCACACTTATACCACAATTCGTTTCAAACTGTTTACAAAACCATTACTCAGTTATATACACAATATATTATTAAGGCTATGTGCGGTTCGCCAGTATTTAGTATATGCACACTTTTCGTTATCAATTTTTAGGCGCCGACATTTTATTGGCTCATTTAGTATACATTTCCCCTTTTGAAGCATGTCAATTACCTTAATAGCACTGAAAATAAACGGAAAAGAAACACCTTGTTAACATGTTCAGACATACACATATAGACATACATATATATTTACTTAAAAGCTAAAGCACATACAATTAGTATATATACACTTGTTATCGGATATATACATATGTATATATATTAGGATGGGCCAAAAACCAAATTCGAAATTTTTCGCTTGGTAAAGTGACAGAGCTCAATTCCATCAATACTTTTAGTTTTCTTATATATAATGCCATTTTTATTGATTTATAAAATTAATAAGGAAAAACTAAACTTTCCTTAAAATAATCAAAATTCAACAGATAATACCTTTAAAACGGTTAGGTTTACGAAAAAATCGTTAATGACCTTTTTGAAGAGCATTTTATTTCCTATAAAATCGATGAAACGAAAATTTTTTCGAGTACTTCAAAGTGAAATTTGAAATTTCTTATCTCATAGTTAGAAAAAAAATATAAATCTCTAAGGACCTTTCCGTAACAATTACGGGATTATACATATTTGAAAATATTTTCTGAGAGGTGTATAACAACGTATTTTTAAGACTGCTAAGCGAAAACAATCAATTTTTTTACCCACCCTAATATAGAATATACATATGTACATATATACCAAAGGTTTAAGCAAACATTTACAATATATACAATAAATTAAATGTGGTTCACTGAGTTTCTTAGCAAATTAAATACGGCCAATGTCATCTGGGCTTAATCCCCCATACAGCTACTTAAAAATCCAAGTAAAAAATTTCAAGTTCACTGCACTGGAGTTAACGGTACACCCTGTGCAAGCGTGATAGATAAAACATGACAACTCGATTGAATATAAAGTTACTTACTAAGCTTAAGTTTCCGAAATAACTTCTAATTTATGCTTTTCGAAAAAATTTAATTTATTTACAAAATGTGATATTCCAAATATAATATGTTTGTTTGATAAATTTTGCTTTATATAACTCTTTAAAACTATAAAAGAATAACAGAACAATTTTCATTCTGTATTCTAATATTCCCTAACTGAAATCTTCTCCATTTAGAAGGAAGCTACATATAGATCAAAGTAGACAATGTTTAAAAACAAGAACAAAAACAGAAAAACAAATAAGCTGAAACTCATAGGAAACGAGAGACAAAATAGCAAGTTTTAAGGGAAAAATAATTTATGGCGGACGGGGCGGTCGGAGGTCGAAAAGAAGGGAAGAAACGTGACTGAGTATTTGAGGATTAAAAATGGTTTATCTCGATTCCCGGAAAAACTATGAGTCCTATAGAAAAAGTTATATGGTAATGTTGTACGTAATAAAAAGATCCTTATCTTTTGCATATAAATTTTTTCACATAATATTAAAAATTCAAATGATATAAAATATAAAAAAATAAAAATTTTTAAGTTTTAGTTAGGTTATCGTGTACACCATTTCTTTTCTTTCACGAACATTACTTTCACTTACTTTCTTATGTCTCAAACTATATGTTTTTAATAAAATATTTATTGTTCCTCTTTATATTGACCTAATAGCGAAAAACCCAAATATTCAAATAGAAAAATCCAAAGTAAAAACATAAATTTTTTTAAAAAGTCAATAGGGTTTATATTCGCGGAAGTCCCAACCTTCCAAAATATCCAATATCTAAGGGAGTTTTTGTAGACGTTTGGTTTTCAGTGAGGTGATACTTTTTCCAAATTGATGTTTTCACAGCTGTTACTGGGTTTATGATCAATTTGGATTGCCCTTTCATAATGATATGGTTTACTCTGCAACAATGTGCAAAAATAGATCCAAAATAAGTAAGCAAAGGCTAAGTTAGGGCGCAGCCGAACTTTTTATACTCTTGCACCTTACTAGAATCAAAACCAGTGAAATACTTTAAAATGAAAAAGCAATCATATAGAGTAAAGTCTGCCGGAAGTTCGAAAATCCTCACATTAGTGATGTTTTCCCCAATTTCATCTATTTAAGGCACAAAGATACACTGTTATGAATACAACACGTCCTCATATTTTCATTGAGATACCTCACGTATTGGCCGATATATGCTGAATTAAGTCACGTGGAAAATCTGTATGTTATGTGTATGGGGTCTAACGGAAGTATTGGTCCGATTTTTGACATACAGACATATTATTATAAGGGAAAAATTATCGCATAATTTCAGTTATACTATATATATCACACATTGGAGGATGGGGTCATGTGTAGAAGTTCACGCAAGTGAGAAAAGTTCTCTGATCGCCATTCACTTGGGAGTGGCCAGAAACGATTCTCTTACATATGGCTCAAGCAGCTCACGACTTCCGGTCTTTGACGAAGTATCCTCTGGGTAGCCCAAGAACATTCGTTCGAAGGCGAGCTAAAGTGAGAAGGCGAAACATCCCCTACATAGGGTTGTGCGGTGGGTTTGGGGCCCGCCACTTAAAAAACTATACCAATGAAAAACTGCCAACAGCCTCGGATGAGAAACCCCCTTTTGACGACGACCATGGCAAACGAAATAAGGACTACGAGTTAAGGGCATGTACCTGGAATGCCCGGTCCTTTAATTGTGAAGATGCCGCTGCCCAGCTGGTTGATGTCCTCGTGAGGATAAAGGCTGACATCACCGCCGTCCAAGAAATGCGATGGACGAGGAAATATCCCCAAAGGGTTGTGGCTGATTGACTTCGCCCAGGCCCGAAATATGGTTATCTGTAGTAATAGATTCCAGCACAAGAGGATACATCAAGCTACCTGGCTGTCTCCGGATCGAAAAGCCACCAGCCAGATCGATTACGTTGTGATAGATGGAAGACACGTCTCCAGTGTTCTAAACGTGCGTACGCTCCGAGGTCCTAACATCGACTCAGACCACTATCTTGTTGCAGCCATGATTCGCACCCGCCTCTGTGTGGCAAAAAACGCACGCCAACAAACACAAGGAAGGTTAGACGTCGAGAAACTGCAATCACAACAGACAGCCGAAAGATTCTCTACTCGGCTTGCACTCCTGCTCTCTGAGAGCACTCGTCAACAACTCGGTATAAGGGAACTGTGGGACGGCATTTCAAATTCCTTACGTACAGCTGCAACCGAAACCATTGGTTTTCGGAAAGTGCAAAAGAACAGCTGGTACGACGAGGAGTGCCGTGTCGCAGCGGAGAGAAAACAGGCTGCTTACCTCGCAACGTTGCGATCGACCACAACACGTGCAGGATGGGATAGATACCGAGAGTTGAAGAGGGAAGCGAGACGCATTTGCAGACAGAAGAAGAAAGAGGCCGAAATGCGTGAGTACGAAGAGCTTGATAAGCTGGCTGACAGGGGTAATGCTCGAAAATTCTACGAAAAAATGCGGCGGCTTACAGAAGGTTTCAAGACCGGAGCATACTCTTGTAGAACCCCCAAAGGTGATCTAGTCACTGATGCCCAGAGCGTAGTTAAATTATGGAGGGAACACTTCTCCAGCCTGCTGAATGGCAGTGAACGCACAACGCCAGGAGAAGACGAACCCGATTACCCAATCGACGACGATGGAGCAGACGTTCCATTGCCCGACCATGAAGAAGTTCGAATAGCAATTGCCCGCCTGAAGAACAACAAAGCGGCAGGGGCCGACGGATTGCCGGCCGAGCTATTCAAACACGGCGGCAAAGAACTGATAAGGAGCATGCATCAGTTTCTTTGTAAAATATAGTCGGACGAAGGCATGCCCAACGATTGGAATTTAAGTGTGCTATGCCCAATCCATAAAAAGGAGACCCCACAATCTGCTCCAACTACCGTGGGATTAGTCTCCTCAACATCGCATCTATCGAGTGTATTGTGTGAAAGGTTGAAGCCCACCGTCAACAAACTGATTAGACCTTATCAGTGTAGCTTTATACCTGGAAAATCAACAACCGACCAGATATTCACCATGCTCGAAATCTTGGAAAAGACTCATGAAAGAAGAATCGACACACACCACCTCTTCGTCGATTTCAAAGCTGCTTTTGACAGCACGAAAAGGAGCTGCCTTTATGCCGCGATGTCTGAATTTGGTAACCTCGTAAAACTAATACGGCTGTGTAAGCTAACGTTGAGCAACCCGAAAAGCTTCGTTAGAATCGAGAAGAACCTCTCCGAGCCGTTCGATACCAAACGAGGTTTCAGACAAGGCGATTCCTAATCGTGCGACTCTTCAACCTGCTACTGGAGAAAATAGTTAGAGCTGCAGAACTAAATAGAGAAGGTACCATCTTCTATAAGAGTGTACAGCTGCTGGCGTATGCCGATGATATTGATATCATCATTGGTAAAACTTTTACAGAAACGTTTCAATTGGTGTTTATGGTGATGATTGCCTATCCCGTAGCAGAGTGCACGAGTGGTTTCAACGTTTCTAAAGTGGTCGTGAGGACATAAATGACCATCAACATGTGGGCCAATCAAAATCCGTGATCACCGGAAATTCCATCAAAATTGTGAAATTGTGGATTCATCAAAATTCAGCCGAAATCATCATTGAAATTCATGGAAATGGATTTGAACGTCTCCAAAATATCGATTTATCGCATTTCGACCGAATATTTGGGCTTACGAAAGGTGTGTGCACGGTTTGTTCCGCACAAATTAGCGGACGACCAAAATTGCTGAGAATCCAAAATTCGATCGACGCTTGTGACTGATTATTTGACTAAAACTAACATGTTAACCATTAACCACTCCCCGTATTCACCTGATATGGCACCGTGCGACTTCTTTCTTTTCGGAAAAATGCATTTGCTCATGATAGGGAAGCGTTATGCCGACGTAGAGTCTATTTAGAAGGCTTGCACCGGCATACTGGCGGCCATACCTGCCAACGAGCTAAAACACTCGTTCGACATGCTTTTGGACCGTGCAAAAAGCTATATTGTTGAGGCAGAAGGTGACTATTTTGAATAAAATAAATTGATTTTGCCGGAAAAACCATTTGTTCTGTTTTTTTTAAGTCCTCTGTACTTTGGAAAGCTCCTTGTATGTATATTAAACTTATTATACTATCGCAACAAAGTTGCTAAGGAGAGTATTATAGTTTTGTTCACATAACGGTTGCTTGTAAGTCCTTAAACTAAAAGAGTCAGATATAGGGTTATATATACCAAAGTGATCAGGGTGACGAGTAGAGTTGAAATCCGGATGTCTGTCTGTCCGTCCGTCCGTCCGTGCAAGCTGTAACTTACGTAAAAATTGAGGTATCGTGATGAAACTTGGTACACGTATTTATTGGCTCCATAAGAAGGAAAACTAGCTAATACGATTTTAGAAATGGAAAAATTAGACATCGATTTACTTGGCATAAGTGAAACATGGTGGCCAGATTGTGGAGAATTTATTTCCCAAAATACAAAGTTCTTTTTCTCTGGCAACCGAACTAAAAATCACCGCAATGGTGTAGGCATTATAGTTAAAGAAAATATTGCAAAATCTGTCATCGGATTCGTGCCGAAATCTGATAGATCAATGATGCTAAAGTTATTTGCAAAACCACTGAATATTAATATTATTCAAGTCTATGCTCCAACGGCCGACAAAAGTGATGACGAAATAGAAACTTTTTATGATGAACTAGACGAACTTATGAGATTAACAAAACCATACGAAATAAATATAATTCAAGGCGATTTTAATGCAAAAGTTGGAAGAGAAAAAGTCGAAGGAGTTGCAGGTCAATACGGCTTAGGTGAAAGAAATGAGAGAGGAGATCGACTAATTCAATTTTGTCAAGAAAACAAATTAATAATTTCGAACACATTATTTAGCCTGCCTCCCAGAAGACTTTATACATGGAAATCTCCATCGGACGCCTCTGATAATATCATCAGAAATCAAATAGATTATATTCTGATAAATAATCGATTCTGTTCCTCAATAAAAAAAAAAAAGTCAATACATATCCAGGAGCGGATGTACCTTCGGATCACAACTTGCTACTGGCAAAATTGCGTATTAGGCTAGCCGTAATTAAAAAAGTAAGCCTCAATTTAAGCTAAATGTTGATAAGTTGCGAGACGAAAGTGTGAAACGCCTATTTGAAAGTGAAATCAATGAAAAAATAAATGATATCCAATCAGGAAGTGCGGAAAGTATATGGAGCGACTTAAAAGAGATAATTTGTACTACAGCAAAAAACTCTCTTGGAATAAAAAAGAAAGAAAATAATAAAAATAATTGGATGACAGATGACATATTAAAACTAATAAGTCAACGCCGGGAATATAAAAATAAAAACACTGACATGTATAGACAACTGAATATGAAAATAAGGAAGATGATCCGTAATGCAAAAACAAACTGGATAAACAATGAATGCCAAGAAATTGAAAGACTACAATTTTTACATGATACCTTCCATTTACACAAAAAATTGAAAGAAGCCGCAGGTATTCATCGTAAAAATCCGCCCTCAATCCTCATAAATGAAAACAATGAGGTGGTATTTGATATAAATGAAAAGAAAAGTATATGGAAAAAATATATTGAAAACGTTTTTTCGGATGACAGTAGATTGGACCAGAATCTTCATCTTCATCACAGACCAACTGGCAATTATATTACGAAAGGCGAAATAGAGAGAGCTATACAATCCATGAAAAATTACAAAGCAACAGGTCCGGATGAGGTTCCAGCTGAAATTTTAAAGTTAATAAATGACAAAAATATGACTCTTTTACTAAAGCTTTTTAACCAAATTTATGACAATGGCCAATATCCAAAAGACTGGTTAAAATCAACATTCATACCACTACCTAAGAAAAATAATGCGAAACATTGTAGTGAGTACAGACTAATTAGTCTAATGTCACACGCTCTTAAGATATTTCTAAAAGTCATTCACGCCCGAATATATAAGAAATGTGCGCCCGAATATATAAGAAATGTGAAGAGGCAATGGGTAAGACGCAATTTGGCTTCAGAGAAGGTCTTGGAACACGCGAGGCATTGTTCTGTATACAAGTCTTGGTTCAAAACTGTAAAGATGTCCAAAAAGATGTATTTTTATGCTTTATTGATTATGAGAAAGCTTTCGACACCATTAAACACGATAAACTTATGGAAATTCTTCATTCTATGGGAATAGATGACAAAGAGATTCGTTGCATAAGAAATCTGTATTGGCAACAAACTGCCCATGTAAGCATCAATGGTGATATAACCGAAGAAATATCTATTTCACGAGGTGTAAGACAAGGATGCATTCTGTCACCCTTGTTATTTAACATATATTCGGAAGTAATATTTCAAGAATCGGTAACCAGTATTGATCAAGGTGTGAAAGTTAATGGTATTTTCATAAATAATATACGCTATGCAGATGACACTACACTTATAGCCGATAGCTTGATGGGATTACAAGAACTTGTAAGCCGAGTTAACTTACGTAGTGACGAATATGGCCTACGCATTAACATAAACAAGACGAAGTACATGATTATTAGTAGGAAAAACATATACAATGACACACACCTCATGATTAATAACAGTCCAATCGAAAGAGTTAAAAATTTCAAGTACCTTGGTTGTCAGATCAATGAAAATTGGGATTGTTCAAAAGAAATAAAATGTCGAATCGAATTTGCGCGAACGACTTTTCTCAAATACAAAAACTTATTATGTAGCCATGACCTCAACATCACAACCAAAATACGTTTTTTAAAATGTTATGTTTGGTCAGTGCTTCTCTATGCGATGGAAACTTGGACTCTAAAAATCACAGATATGAACAAGCTAGAGTCCTTTGAGCTATGGCTTATTAGAAGAATCCTAAAAATCCCATGGACAGATCGAGTTACAAACAGTGAAGTTTTGAGAAGAGTGAACCGCAATAGAGAGTTGTTAAGGACTATAAAACAAAGAAAGGCAACCTACCTAGGACATATTATGAGGCACTCTAAGTATGAGCTCCTACAAATAATTATCCAAGGAAAAATTGAAGGAAAACGGGGTATTGGCCGTAAACAACTTTCGTGGCTTCGAAACATTCGACAATGGACAGGAATCCAGAACATTGGCAACCTTATAGATGTGGCGAGAGATAGAGAGAAATATGCTGCGATAATTCAAAATCTGTGATATTTTTATTTTTTTTTTTTTCTTTCAATATACAATATATAGTATATATTTAACATGTAAATACATTATTATATTAATATTAAGCTTATTAATATTGTACATAGTACTAAATGTTATATGATCACCAATATTCGAATACGAATTGGCAAATAAAGAAGAAGAAGATAAGAAGGTTAAGTTCGAAGACTGCCACCACAAAATGGCGAAAACCGAAAACCTATAAAGTGTCATAACTAAGCCATAAATAAAGATATTAAAGTGAAATTTGGCACAAGGCATCGCGTTAGGGAGGGGCATATTTGGACGTATTTTTTTTGGAAAAGTGGGCGTGGCCCCGCCTCCTACTAAGTTTTTTGTACATATCTCGGAAACTACTATAGCTATGTCAACCAAACACTATAGAGTCGTTTCCTTCAGGCATTTCCATATACAGTTCAAAAATGGAAGAAATCGGATAATAACCTCGCCCACCTCCCATACAAAGGTTATGTTGAAAATCACTAAAAGTGCGTTAACCGACTAACAAAAAACGTCAGAAACACAAAATTTTACGGAAGAAATGGCAGAAGGAAGCTGCACCGAGGCTTTTTTTAAAAATTGAAAATGGGCGTGGCGTCGCACATTGGGGTAAAATGTGTCGATTTTGGAGATTAATTCAAAAATCAAAATTCAAGGTACAAGTAAATTTTTGGTATCAAACAAAAGTAGATAAAATTCTACATCACTAACTAAATAAATATTTGGCAAAAAATTTACAGTTTTCTTGTAATATTCTCTGAAAATTGCATGTTTATTTCTTTTTGTATGCGCACAGTGATATACGTGATTTTTTTTTCATTTTTCGAAGTATTTTATTTTCTTTAACTGGAAAAATCCTTAGAAAATTGTAATAGAGCCTTCTTGTTCAGGTAATTTAGTAAATACAAAAAGATTTCATTTGTGTTTTTACGTGTCTCTAAGTATTTTAATTTTTTTTTGGGCGAAAGCCTTAAAATATTGGGATTTCAATAGTGAAAGAGGTTGCAAGTTCACCATCGAGAGCGAAAAAATTTCATAAAAGTATTGCCAAATCATCACTATCACAGCAAATGTCCAAAGAAGACGCTTTATTTGTTTTGGTGGAAGCAAAGTTATCTCGACAACAGTACAATGTTATGAGGCAATCTGCTCCAAATAGGTTTCCTTGCTATTCATATGTCCAATCAGCAAAAAAGGATTGTTATCCTAGACGTGAGAGCATGCATTTTTGCGAGATTTCAGCACAAGTAAGCTTGCAAGCCCTTTTAGACCATACCATTGAGCGTATAACTTTAGCCCAAAATAACGTAATTAAAACATTAAACGATGAGGAAATGACGAATTTATGCTTGTACACCAAGTGGGGATTCGATGGAAGCTCTGGACACAGCTCATATAAGCAAGCGTACCATAATCCGGGTGCAAATGATTCATCAGTTTTCATCACCTGTATTGTTCCAATCAGGTTGATTTGTGGAAGCAAAATTATGTGGCAAAATCCGCGCCCAGCTTCTACCAGGTTCTGCAGGCCTTTTAAAATTGAATTTGTAAAAGAGTCCACAGCTGTTTCTAGAACTGAAAACGAAAGAGTTGGTATAGAAATACGAAATCTTGTTAATTTGGTTATACCTTATGGAAATAAATATTTGGAAGTTAAACACAATTTAATTTTATCTATGGTTGATGGAAAAGTATGCAACGCATTAACAGAAACAACATCTACACAAAAATGTTATTTATGTGGAGCTAGCTCGAAAGATTTTAATAAAATTGATGAAATGGTGAAGAAAGTTATGAAAACAGAAAATTTACAGTTTGGGCTTTCAATACTTCATGGGTGGATTAGGTTCTTTGAATGTCTTCTCCACTTATCATATAAATTGTCTATAAAAAAGTGGCAAGCTCGAACAGAAAGCGAGAAACTATTAGTTTCGGAAAATAAAGCACGGATCCAAAAAGGATTTAAAGATAAAATTGGTCTGATTGTTGACCAACCGAAACCTGGCCTTGGGAATTCTAACGATGGCAATACAGCTAGGCGTTTCTTTCAAAATCCCGAGATGTCAGCAGCAATTACTAAAGTTGACATAAATTTGATTAAAAAGATGCATACAATACTCGTAGTTGTTTCTAGTGGGCACGATATTGAGGTACAGAAGTTTCGTGACTACGCTTTAAATACAGCAAAATATTTCATTGAATGTTATCCTTGGTATAACATGCCTCCAACACTTCACAAATATTTTATCCATGGTACAGAGACAATATCGCACGCTATGTTGCCAATCGGACAATTATTCAGAAGAAGCTCAGGAAGCTCGAAACAAAGATTTTAAGAATTTTAGAGAACATTTTTCTCGCAAATTCAGTAGAAAAAAAGCAAATGAAGACTTTTAGTCAGTTCTGACCCCGTTATATCAACCACAAGAAAATTACCAAAAAAAGTGCAGGATTTACCCGAAGAAGCATTAGAGTTGATCGTGATAGAGAGTGGCAATAATAATGAAGTTGATGATGACGATGATGATGAAGGCGATGATAAAAATTCAAGCGAAGATTATAGTGATGAAGAAACAGTTTATATATTTTAAATAAAATTTGAAGCTTAAAAAATTAAAAATTTAGAAAACCGATGTTCAGCATATTTTGTTTTTTAAGATATAAAAAAACAATCAAAACACTAGAATTGCATTATTTTCTTACTTCTTTATGATTAATTAACTAACAAAAATAACTTTTCCATAACTAGAAGACTTGTGCTCCATTTTGAGCACAATTTACCCCACTGTGCGTCGCCCACTTCTGGACCAAAAACCATATCTCAGGAACTACTCCACCGATTGCAATGAAATTCGGTATATAATATTTTCTTAACACCCTGATGACATGTGCGAAATATGGGTGAAATCGGTTTACAACCACGCCTTCTTCCAATATAACGCTATTTTGAATTCCATCTGATGCCTTCTCTGTATAATATATACATTGGGAACCAATGATGATAGCGGAATAAAACTTTACACAAATACGGTATTTGAAAAATATGTAAATGGCGGATAATGAAATCTCGATTATCACTTTATTATGCGAGAGTATAAAATGTTCGGTGACACCCGAACTTAGCCTTTCCTTACTTGTTTGTATTAAGAAACTCACATATCTGGTTTCATACAGCTAGCACGGGCGAACGGACAGACAGACAGTTACCCAGATTTCAACTTTTCTCGCCCCTCTGATCATTTATATATTTATATATATCCATATATCTATCTCGCTTACTTTTAGGTGATACTTGCAACCGTTAGGTTAATAAAACTATTTTACTCTATAGCAACAAGTTTTGTGAATATAATCGATCCAAATTTTAACAAGGAATTTTCTTCAGCAATGAAATTGTTCACTTTGGTTGAAGGGGTACGTTAGTAACAAAATTATTGCATTTGGAACGATGATGATTTTCTAACCTTTTTTCAGATGCCGCTACATCTTCATATAGTCACTGTTGATGTGTTTTATGGACAGAGGAATTCAATGGTCTATATTTCTCCCAAATTACTTAGCGCATTATCTTGCATCCAAAAACGTACGATTTAACACGGCTGGGCTATTGTTATGGGGTTATGAGAAGTCGCTGGACTACGTAAATAAAGCCGAGATAATTGAAGCCTTTAATACGGATATTAAGCTTCCATTTTCTGTACTCTAATAAATTTCACAATCCTGCATGCATACATTCCAAAGATATTAATTTGACTGCCACTGTAAACAGTTGCGCACGGGGCCCAACAATATTCGCTATGATTTGATAGACAACGAACGCTGTAAACGCTGCAATGTAAAGCAACACCCGTCAGCATGACTACACTATGTGTCATTAATGTAAGCAGAGACTGCTTTCACCGAGTTAGAGTGCGCGATATCTAGTAATTTGAGTGTGGTATGTCTGAGGTATGTCAGAAACTAGCATATAAAAATAGAATACACTTGTGGCTCTGTTATTGTTTTGCACATGAGTGTATTTGTACGGTGAGACACCGTTAGAGGATAAATATTGTCATAGATCAGCCAATAACTAAACTGTGATCTGCGAGCTCGATTTTGTTACGTTGTTTCAAATTTTGCCCTTTCGCACAATGTACTACTGCTGAGCAATGGAAAGCAGAAAATTTGTTCGGAAGGACTAAAAACCTCAAAAACTTGAATTTTGCGTTACAAGGGGAGTTAAATCATTTATTGATGCTTAAACTAAATTGAAACCTCCGAATAATTTCAGCAAATATTTGCTTGTGATGTTGTAGGGACAGACAAATGAAAACAAATATTCACAAAATTTTTCATAATTTGTTCAGCTTATTTTTCAAAGAAAGTAATGAAGGGCTAAGTTCGGGTGTAACCCAACATTTCATAGTCTGGTAACTTGCCAGGTTTTCTCATCTTCATTGAAGTAACCGATGTATTCGTTAAAAGGTAAACTAGAGTTTCAAAAGTCTTTCTATTAGGTATGTGGGTTAAAGAAATTATTGAACAGATTCAACATATTTTTGCCATGCAGGTATACTTCTATTAAGAAAGGATTCTTTCTCAATTTCCACCATATGTATATCTCAGAGATTAGCCGATATTTTCGATAAAAAGTTCGTTATTGGAACATTGATCCACATATTCGATATGCGGAGACCTGAATAGTTTTGGTGCGATAATTTTCGGCAATAAAGTAGCCTACTTTAAACACACTACACGGGCAAAGCTTTTCCCGATACATTCATCAGTGTTTGATTCGCATTTGGGAAAGTAAGAGGATCTGATGAAATTTAAAATTGGGATGTGTGGGAAGTAACCGTGGTTGTAGTCTGATTTCCGTAGAAATCGGAATCAACAACTAACTAAAAACTAATCTCGGCACACTTGCCATATATGCAGACGGTCTTGTCATACTAATCATTCGTTTATAAAGTTTATAGGGTCTCTGTGGTTTCTTACTGGGTATTAAAACCTTGTAACAAACTTAATCTAGCTTGCCCAAAGTATATTATTTTATGGAAAATGGTTACTTTGTTTGGTATCGTTCACACTTAGGTGAAAGCCTACAACAGTGATGAAATTGAAAGGTGAAATTTTAAGTTGGTAGTACTGTTAGTGACATCTATGCTAAATCTCATGTCAAAATATTCAGTAGTATTTGAGGTACGCGTCGTTTTGGGAGGCTCTTAAAGTGAATTCTTCGATTTTTACTATGTCTGAATTTATTGACCAAAGAAGTGCGATAATGCACCATCTCATACTGCATTTGTTATTCGTGATCATTTCGCCACATTTTCAACTAATATCATGCTGCAACCACCGCATTCGCCTGATTTACCTTCGTGTAACTTCTGGCTATTCAGCAAATTCACATGACCACTCCGAGTACACCGTTTTGACTCAATTGAGGATATAAAAGTTGAATCGAAGAAGGCTCTGATGGCCATAACGACGAAAGATTTCCCCAAGTGCTATGATGACTGGGAAATTCGTTGGCATAAGTATATTGCAGAGGGAAGGAATTACTTTCAAGGAAATAAAATGGACAAAATTCATCTTCCAATTTGATCACAGTAGTATATCTCCTAACTACTCGACCAACTTCAACCGATTGTAATATATGTATGTGGGAACCTTACGGTTCACATTTCAATCTGTGGAAATGGTCCGAATTCTACAATGGCCACTGCTACTATGTATATGAAATTAACACCACTGTGGTAATCACTTGGCGGTGGTAATCACTTGGCGCTATGTGCGGGCTATACGGCGGATGCGATAAAACCTCCCATCCGAGCTTCCGTAGCTTCTGACGAGTCATCAACAAAGTGTGTGGTCTGGCGTTGTCCTGGTGGAATACTACACTCTTTCTGTTGGCCAATTCTGAACGCTTCTGATCGATCGCCTGCTTCAAGCGGTTCAGTAGTTCGCAGTAAATGGTAGAATTAAGTGTCTGGCCATATGGGAGCAGCTCATAGTGAATGATTTTCTTCCAATCCCACCAAACACACAGCAAAAACTTTCCAGTCTTCTGCAGATAATTTAAAATGGTTTGGTGACTAACTCCCCTTCGTCACAGGTCTTCCTCCGGCTGGCTTATCCATGGTGTCGTTTTCACCCGTTCTGAATTGTCAAAACCATTCCTCCGCAGTTCGAGGTGATAGAGTACCATCCCCCAAAACACCATTAATCTCACGGAACGTTTTTCTAGCAAATTTGCCCTTAACGAAGGAAAACTTTAAAATAGCGCGAGTTTTGGAGTTAGTGAACTCCATGTTTACACGTCTATAACTATGTCTATAGTAAGTATTGTAATTACAAACTTCTTAAAGAAACTTATAAGTCCTTTTTGCATCTGTGCGATCACTTTTGTAAGAAACCTGCACCGCATTTTTCTTAAAACACAATCAAGAAAATCAGTGTGTTGTAAAGATATCAGTGAGCAAGCCCCTACCAATACAATGCTGCTTTGTTTATCAGTAGAGGTTTATATTCAGTTCACTCTTGAGTCTGCCTGCTCATTTAACGGGTACTGCATTGTGCCACGTAATCCAAGGGTATCTTTGCCGTAGAATAATACATACCGGCAGGTAGTTGCCAAATAAATACAACAAGAATAATCAAAGCAATGTACAACAAAAATGAGGCGTTGGCGCTGTTGTGCGCTCTCATTATAAGCGCATTACGTATACGCCACAGTGGCTCGCTTTGTTAATACGGGGTTTACAATCACACGCATCCAGCCATATGTATCTTTTAAATATTGAAGGTTGTACAAGAAAATGTGCAGGCTAAACTGCGTTTGTCGCTACTTGTCGACATTTTTATACTCTCGCAACAATGTTGCTAAGGAGAGTATTATAGTTTTGTTCACATAACGGTTGTTTGTAAGTCCTAAAACTAAAAGAGTCAGATATAGGGTTATATATACAAAAGTGATCAGGGTGACGAGTAGAGTCGAAATGCGGATGTCTGTCTGTCCGTCCGTCCGTCTGTCCGTCCGTCTGTCCGTCCGTCCGTCCGTGCAAGATGTAACTTGAGTAAAAATTGAGATATCATGATGAAACTCGGTACAGGTATTCCTTGGCTCGATAAGAAGGTTAAGTTCGAAGATGGGCAAAATCGGCCCACTGCCACGCCCACAAAATGGCGGAAACCGAAAACCTATAAAGTGTCATAACTAAGCCATAAATAAAGATATTAAAGTGAAATTTGGCACAAAGGATCGCATTAGGGAGGGGCATATGCGGACGCAATTTTTTTGGAAAAGTGGGTGTGGCCCCGCCCCCTACTAAGTTTTTTGTACATATCTCGGAAACTACTATAGCTATGTCAATTAAACACTATAGAGTCGTTTCCTTCAGGCATTTCCATATACAGTTCAAAAATGGAAGAAATCGGATAATAACCACGCCCACCTCCCATACAAAGGTTATGTTGAAAATCACTAAAAGTGCGTTAACCGACTAACAAAAAACGTCAGAAACACTAAATTTTACGGAAGAAATTGCAGAATGCAGTTGCACCCAGGCTTTTTTTAAAAATTGAAAATGGGCGTGGCCTCGCCCACTTATGGACCAAAAACCATATCTCAGGAACTACTAAACCGATTGCAATGAAATTCGGTATATAATATTTTCTTAACACCCTGATGACATGTACAAAATATGGGTGAAATCGGTTCACAACCACGCCTTCTTCCAATATAACGCTATTTTGAATTCCATCTGATGCCTTCTCTGTATAATATATAGTACATTAGGAACCAATGATGATAGCGGAATAAAACTTTACAAAAATACGTTATTTGAAAAATATGTAAATGACGTATAATGAAATCTCGATTATCACTTTATTGTGCGAGGGTATAAAATGTTCGGTGACACCCGAACTTAGCCCTTCCTTACTTGTTTTAATTAAATTAAATTAAGTTTGTCTTAAAGGAAATCTGTGCATTAACTGTGTATTATTCTGATATTTTAATTGGTTGCAGTCAACAATTCCATGCCTCTGAGGCATTTGCAATCTGGAAATTAAATATTTATTTTTCTCGCCTCGCTCTGCGGCTGATTTTATTTAAAAATATTTAACCTACTCATCGCTAAATGCTATTCACACTAAATGGCAGTTTCACTTTATGTGGCTACTCTTAATTGTTTGCTTTATTAAAAATAAGAAAGTAGAAATAAGAGAAAGAGAAATATGGATTTAATTACAGTATTAGTTACATTTTTTCCCAAAAAAAGGTACTTGCGGTGACAAGCATAAGTCCTTGGAGATTCATCTAAAATCAATCGGACAAAAAAAAATAGTTTTATAAATAGATAAACTCGGGCCTGATTGAAGGATTTTTTATTTTCAAAATTAACAAAATGGCGGCCTCAGGAAATATTTTTTCTAAATTTTTGCCAAAAAATCAACAGTTAATTGGTCTTAAAAAATCGAAATTTTCGAAAAAATAAAAATCCTTCGATCAGGCTCGAGTTTATTATGTATTCTAAAAGCTGCATAAATTTCATAAAAATCTACTGAACGGTTTTCGAGTTACAGTTGTCACCGATTCAAAAAACATAGAAAAACGCGTTTAAAGTTTCACACTATCGCTTTGAACTGCCCGAGCTCTCTTTGTTATTTGTCGAATAACTCAAAAACTAATTATCGGATCAACGTGAAATTTTCAGGAAATATTTTTAAGATATTACACTTAACGAAAATGCAAAAAAAAAGTAAATTTTTGAAAATTCTAACTACCCCTAACCTCTTAATCGGATTACTCCTGCGATATGCTTCTTCAGAGTATAGTAGTTTTTATTTATCTAATGGTTGTATGTATCATCTAAAATTAATCAAGATAGAAATAGGGTTATATAAATAGATGTAATCAGGATGACGAGAAAAGTTGAAATCCGGTTGACTGTCTGTCTATCCGTCCGTCCATCAGTACAAGCTATAACTTGAGTAACAAGTGAGATATCTTGACGAAAGTACGCGGCTTTCTCAGCAAAAAAAAAATATTTGGTTCGCAATTGGAACACTACCACGCCCACAAATCGCCATTAGCCATTAACATATAAAGTATCAAAACTAAGCACTAAATTAAGATATAAGATTCTTACTTGGCACAGGCAATTGCAGTGGCAACGGACACTTCTGGGAAATTTGAAATAGTGGGCGTGGCCCCGCAATCTAATAAGTTTAACGTACATACATATATCTTAAATCACTAAAGCTACAACAACCAAATTTGCATAGCGTAAATGTAAAAAAAAAATTTCTAGCGAAAGTGTGAAAATGCTCACTCTCCTAAACGGGGTACTGACAAAACCTACTAAAGACGCGATAAATCAAATACACCAGATACAATTAATTTTACACTCAAGATGGTATGACTGGGCCGATATAAAAATTGGGCTATAGGCGTGGCACTGCCCACTTCCAGGTGAAATCCCCTATCTCGGAACCCGCTCTACCGGTTTTACTTCTCATAGGTAAATTATTTTACGAAAATGCGATGTTCTGTTACCACATTCAAATACATTTTGTTTATGAATTGAGAAGGGAAAGTGGTGATACTAAACAATAATTCAATAATATTTTTGCATTTAACCTTTGCTTTCTAGTTATTTAACAGCGTTTTTCTTTATTATTGATTTTTTCTTAACTTTTAAATTTTATTGAATTATAATTTTTTTTTAAATGTCGTAATCCTTTTCAAAAAAATATACTAATATATTCCTTAAAACTAAAAATATAATTTGGGCCAACCAAACTTTTTTTGTTTGCTATTTTTATTAGTTATGGACAAACATCCGCAAACATATATCTACTTGTAGATGTATTCCTTATGTATGTACCATATTAGTATAAGTGCATTGATATCTCAGGAATTCACAGTGATTTCACATTTAGGCAACGAAAGAAAAAAGTGAAATTATGAAAGTCAAAAACTATAACAATTGCGGAAAGTGACATAAAATCAGTGTCCACAAGCAACCAGAAATCAGCGGTCTAAAGCCAACAAACAACCGGCAACCTCCGAAGAAACCGCAAATATCTAGCTTGGGTGCAACTGAAGTAACTTTTTCTAATTTTTGGCATTCTCCTGTTTTTTTATGAAAATGCGAGTATGTAAGGCGTTAATTGTTTGTCAATATAATGACAGGGAATGAATGGTACCACATACTTATGTCGTAGCCGAATTTCTTTAGTGCGGGATCTGTATGTAGTTCATTATATAATAATAGATGTAAGTATATGCTGGTGTAAATTAAGTATACACAAGATAAAAGAATAAAGTAGTTATTGTCTTCAATATACACTGAATAGAATATGGAATGGCAATAAAAGTAGCGATAATCTCGAGATAATCAGCTTATAGCTAAGACTGTTGTAAATTAACATTTGGACCCATAGGGAATGAGAATGAATTTAACAAACTTCAGAGATAATAATAGTCATTGAATTTTTATAGATATTAAAATTGCTTAAATTAAATTATTTTTAATTTTTAAATCATATTTTTTAATGCAGTTCAAACATACAGGTATACGAAAAGTGTTGTATCATTATGGTTTAATTAATAAAAATAAATATTCCGACAATAAGTCGGCATTTATAAGCATATACTTTCAAAATTTTCCACAACACCGTAAACTTCTTACCAAAAAGACATAGTTAGGCGCCCATATTGAGATTAAAGAACACATATTACATATTTTGTACATATACATATGTATATGTATAGTGCTTCCTCAACAATATTTTGTACAACAAGTAACTATTTACATTCACAATATATGTGTTTACTCGAACATATTTGCTTCTTCTTCTTCTTTATTGGCGTAGACACCGCTTACGCGATTATAGCCGAGTTAACAACAGCGCGCCAGTCGTTTCTTCTTTTCGCTACGTGGCGCCAGTTGGATATTCCAAGCGAAGCCAGGTCCTTCTCCACTTGGTCCTTCCAACGGAGTGGAGGTCTTCCTCTTCCTCTGCCTCCCCCGGCGGGTACTGCGTCGAATACTTTCAGAGCTGGAGTGTTTTCATCCATCCGGACAACATGACCTAGCCAGCGTAGCCGTTGTCTTTTAATTCGCTGAACTATGTCAATGTCGTCATATATCTCGTACAGCTCATCGTTCCATCGAATGCGATATTCGCCGTGGCCAATACGCGAAGAACCATAAATCTTTCTCAGAATTTTTCTCTCGAAAACTCGTAACGTCGACTCATCGGTTGCTGTCATCGCCCAAGCCTCTGCACCATATAGCAGGACGGCAATTATGAGCGACTTATAGAGTTTAGCTTTTGTTCGTCGAGAGAGGACTTTACTTTTCAATTGCCTACTCAGTCCGAAGTAGTACCTGTTGGCAAGAGCAATCCTGCGTTGGATTTCCAGGCTGACATTGTTGGTGGTGTTTACGCTGGTTCCTAAATAGACGAAATTATCTACAACTTCAAAGTTATGACTGTCAACAGTGACGTGAGAGCCAAGTCGCGAGTGCGACGACTGTTTGTTTGATGACAGGAGATATTTCGTTTTGCCCTCGTTCACTGCCAGACCCATTTTCTGTGCTTCCTTGTCCAGCCTGGAGAAAGCAGAACTATCATCGGCATACGCCAGCAGCTGTACACTCTTATAAAAGATGGTACCTTCTCTATTTAGTTCTGCAGCTCGAACTATTTTCTCCAGAAGCAGGTTGAAGAAGTCGCACGATAGGGAGTCGCCTTGTCTGAAACCTCGTTTGGTATCGAATGGCTCGGAGAGGTCCTTCCCGATCCTGACGGAACTTTTGGTGTTACTCAACGTCAGTATACATAGCCGTATTAGTTTTGCGGGGATACCAAATTCAGACATCGCGGCATGAAGGCAGCTCCTTTTTGTGCTGTCGAAAGCAGCTTTGAAATCGACGAAGAGGTGGTGTGTGTCGATTCTTCTTTCATGAGTCTTTTCCAAGATTTGGCGCATGGTGAATATCTGGTCGGTTGTTGATTTCCCAGGTATAAAGCCACACTGATAAGGTCCAATCAGTTTGTTGACGGTGGGCTTCAATCTTTCACACAATACACTGGATAGAACCTTATATGCGATGTTGAGGAGGCTAATCCCACGGTAGTGGGCGCAGATTGTGGGGTCTCCTTTTGTTTGAATTATAAAATCAAACTGTTTGATTTGTAAGATCAAACTTTAAAAACTCAATGAAGATTTTATCAAACCTTACCACTGGTATTTCATTCTGATTTTATTTAGAATTTTCACTTATTTATATACAATTTTAAGAACTATCTTAACTATCTTAATATATGTGTATGTGTGTATGTTCATATGTACTATATGTAGCATATTGTTTATGCTACATGGTATGGTATTGTTTTCAAGTGCACATGTTGTGTGACCTTGGATTTGATACCTTCTACGCGTAGAACGCCTTTCCTTTGTAACATGTCCGCAGTGTTCGACATTTTAACAATTTTTTTTTTAATAAACTGTTTTTATTCTTTAAAAAAATCGTTGGAGGTAATTGTTTTGGTCGCCTGGTTGACCTTGCTGTGCCTCGATTCACAGCCGCTGAATATTTTTTTAATAACAGTATTTACACAGCGTTTAGTTTCGTACTAAAACGGCTTATGTGATCATATATGTAAATATGCGGGAATATGGACCCGTCTTACAATTTCTTTACTAATTCGCCTGTGTAAATAACAGGGCTTTTATATTGCCTGTATACATACATATATAATAGGACTTTTACATATATTGCCTGTATTTTATTCATACAGGTCTTACAATTTTGGCTCGAGCTACTTATCCGGCTCGAAGGACCAAATGTTTGAATTATAAAATCAAACTGTTTGATTTGTAAGATCAAACTTTAAAAACTCAATGAAGATTTTATCAAACCTTACCACTGGTGGGGGGAAATGAAAAGACCTTCACTGAGCTGAGAAATATTTCATTCTGATTTTATTTAGAATTTTCACTTATTTATATACAATTTTAAGAACTATCTTAACTATCTTAATATATGTGTATGTGTGTATGTTCATATGTACTATATGTAGCATATTGTTTATGCTACATGGTATGGTATTGTTTTCAAGTGCACATGTTGTGTGACCTTGGATTTGTTTTAATGTGAGTACATTTACAGACAGTTGCTACAATGTATTCTAAGAACCCATGGGTTATCATATGTAAACATCTTATCCTTTGTAATGTTTGTGTTATTGTATGTTGAATGCTATTGGTTTGCATGACAATGCATTTTTAGTATGTGTTTATGTTTATGTGCATGTATGTTCAATATATTTGAACATAGATATTTAATAATAGTGGAATGTATCAATAGTAAGATTTAATAATATATAAACGTTTTTAAATATAATGTTGTTGTCCGTCCTTTGGCAGCAACGAACATGTTCAATTTTGAACACCTTTTTTATGGATTGGGCTTCGCACACTTAAATTCCAATCGTTGGGCATGCTTTCGTCCGACCATATTTTACAAAGAAGCTGATGCATGCTCCTTATCAGTTCTTCGCCGCCGTGTTTGAATAGCTCGGCCGGCAATCCATCGGCCCCTGCCGCTTTGTTGTTCTTCAGGCGGGCAATTGCTATTCGAACTTCTTCATGGTCGGGCAATGGAACGTCTGCTCCATCGTCATCGATTGGGGAATCGGGTTCGCCTTCTCCTGGTGTTGTGGGTTCACCGCCATTCAGCAGGCTGGAGAAGTGTTCCCTCCATAATTTAAGTATGCTCTGGGCATCGGTCATTTGATCACCTTTGGGGATTCTACAAGAGTATGCTCCGGTCTTAAAACCTTCTGTAAGCCGCCGCATTTTTTCGTAGAATTTTCAAGCATTACCCCTGTCGGCCAGTTTATTAGCTCTTCATTCTCACGCATTTCGGCCTCTTTCTTCTTCTGTCTACAAACGCATCTCGCTTCCCTCTTCAACTCTCGGTATCTATCCCATCCCGCACGTGTAGTGGTCGATCGTACGTAAGGAGTTTGAAATGCCGCCCCACAGTTCCCTTATACCGAGTTGTTGACGAGTGCTCTCAGAGAGCAGGAGTGCAAGCCGAGTAGAAAATCGTTCGGCTGCCTGTTGTGATTGCAGCTTCTCGATGTCGAACCTTCCTTGTGTTTGTTGTCGTGCGTTTTTTGCTGCACAGAGGCGGGTGCGAATCTTGGCTGCAACAAGATAGCGGTCCGAGTCGATGTTAGGACCTCGAAGCGCACGCACATCTAAAACACTGGAGACGTGTCTTCCGTCTATCACAACATGATCGATCTGGTTGGTAGTTTTTTGATCCGGAGACAGCCAGGTAGCTTGATGAATCTTTTTATGCTGGAATCTAGTACTACAGATAACCATATTTCCGGCGAAGTCGATCAGCCTCAACCCAGTTGGGGATGTTTCGTCGTGGAGGCTGAATGTACCGACCGTAGTGCCAAAGATACCTTCTTTACCCACCCTGACGTTAAAGTCGCCAAGCACGATTTTGACATCGTGGCGGGGGCAGCTCCCATAAGCGCGCTCCAAGCGCTCATAGAAGGCATCTTTGGTCACATCGTCCTTCTCTTCCGTCGGGGCGTGGGCGCAAATCAGCGATATGTTGAAGAACCTCGCTTTGATGCGGATTGTGGCTAGACGTTCATTCACCGGAGTGAATGATAGTACTCGGCGACGGAGTCTCTCTCCCACCACGAATCCAAGAATCCAACACCAAACTTGCGCTCCTTTATATGGCCACTGTAGTAAATGTCACAAGGACCTACTCGTCTCTGTCCTTGTCCCGTCCATCGCATTTCTTGGACGGCGGTGATGTCAGCCTTTATTTTTGCGAAGACATCAACCAGCTGGGCAGCGGCACCTTCCCAATTAAGGGTCCGGACATTCCAGGTGCATGCCCTCAAATCGTAGTCCTTATTTCGTTTGCCATGGTCGTCATCAAAAGGGGGGTCTCTCATCCGAGGCTGCTTTTTCTTTTTCATTGGAGTGTTTTTTTACGTGGCGGGTCCCAAACCCAGTGCACAACCCTATGTAGGAGATGTTTCGGCTTCTCATATTAGCTCGCCTTCGAACGGATGTTCTTAGGCTACCCAGAGGATACTTGGTCAAAGACCGGAAGTCGTGAGCTGCTTGAGCCATGTGTAAAAGAGTCGTTTCTGGCCACTCCCAAGTGAATGGTGATCAGAGAACTTTCTTCACTTGCGTGAACTTCTACACATGACTCCATCCCTTTTTCCGAATATCTTAAAATAATTTCAAAATAATTGTCAATATTCTTCTTCTTCTTCTTAATTGGCGTAGAAACCGCTTAAGCGATTATAGCCGAGTTAACAACAGCGCGCCAGTCGTTTCTTCTTCTCGCTACGTGGCGCCAATTGGATATTCCAAGCGAAGCCAGGTCCTTCTCCACTTGGTCCTTCCAACGGAGTGGAGGTCTTCCTCTTCCTCTGCTTCCCCCGGCGGGTACTGCGTCGAATATTTTCAGAGCTGGAGTGTTTTCGCCCATCCGGACAACATGACCTAGCCAGCGTAGCCGCTGTCTTTTAATTCGCTGAACTATGTCGATGTCGTCGTATATCTCGTACAGCTCATCGTTCCATCGAATGCGGTATTCGCCGTGGCTAACGCGCAAAGGACCATAAATCTTTCGCAGAACTTTTCTCTCGAAAACTCGCAACGTCGACTCATCCGTTGTTGACATCGTCCAAGACTCTGCACCATACAGCAGGACGGGAATTATGAGTGACTTATAGAGTTTGGTTTTTGTTTGTCGAGAGAGGACTTTGCTTCTCAATTGCCTACTCAGTCCGAAGTAGCACCTGTTGGCAAGAGATATCCTGCGTTGGATTTCTAGGCTGACATTGTTGGTGGTGTTTACGCTGGTTCCAAGATAGACGAAATTATCTACGACTTCAAAGTTATGACTGTCAACAGTGACGTGAGTGCCAAGTCGCGAATGCGACGACTGTTTGTTTGATGACAGGAGATACTTCGTCTTGCCCTCGTTCACTACCAGACCCATTTTCTGTGCTTCCTTGTCCAGTCTAGAGAAAGCAGAACTAACGGCGCGGGTGTTGAGGCCGATGATATCAATATCGTCGGCATACGCCAACAGCTGTACACTCTTATAGAAGATGGTACCTTCTCTGTTTAGTTCTGCAGCTCGAACTATTTTCTCCAGGAGCAGGTTGAAGAAGTCGCACGATAGGGAGTCGCCTTGTCTGAAACCTCGTTTGGTATCGAACGGCTCGGAGAGGTCCTTCCCGATCCTGACGGAGCCTTTGTCAATATTACATCAGTCAAATCAGTACTGCTGTCCTGGCTTCGTGTCACAGAATGTTGTTCATACGCCATGGGATAAGCGACTTTTCTTTCGTATGTAGAAAAATGCGACATAATACCTAATATATAATTATAAGCTGAAACACCTAAAAGTAACCATATACCGTCTTATTTTATACTTTTGGAACTTAACTGAAATAACTTTAATTCCAATCAACCATCCAACAGTTTGCCAAAGAAATATAACTGTAAAAGAGCGAAAAATAAAAGATTGAAAAAAGGAAAACAAATTTTCGACACTCCCTGATATAAATTGAAAAATTGCTGAAATTCACAAAGTCACTCTTGAGTATCTTCAATCATCTTATCAAATGACGGGCAAAGCTCTATAACACACATTTTATACGCACATCAACATAAGTAATGATTTTCAATGTTGATTTTCGGTTGGGGTTGTGCGGTTAATTTGTGAAAATTATACACGAAGCAACCTACGAGGTTTGCACAAATAGAAAAATTTTGAATTTTCGCAGACTACGTGTTTTCGATTTTCGATTGTGTTGTTGCGTTATATTGTTAGCCATATCTTTTACTTGTGCTTACAGGGTTGGTCATTTTGAATATTTAATTTTTGCATGGTTGGTTTGCATGGACACGTTTTGGTTCACTGTCGATTTTTGCTTATTCAAAAGAGAAGATCGAAGAATCTGTAGGAAACTTTATGTGAAAACTAAAATTAAGTGCGACAAGTTAGGTAGAATGTGAGAGTTTTGCTAATAATTTACGTGAATCAATCCGCCAGATATGCCCTGACTCGTGGAAGAACAAAAGTTTGCTTTTGCACCTATGAAAGAATGAAGCTTCGATTGAAGAGATAAAAACTGCATGCAAGGACGAGCTAAAAAATTACTTTTAAGTGCTTTGATGATTGGAAAAATCGCTGGAAGAAGTAAAAAATATCAGGAGATGATTACTTTGAAGGGAATTGAATAGATATTTATGAATAAATAAACGCTTTCTTAAGAAATACCCCAATACTTTTAGGAGAAATCTTGTATTAAGTAAAAAAGGATTTTCTTTAAACCTAGAATGGTAATGAACGTTCTGTAAATATTCCTTTCTAAGTAGTATGACTTTTTTAACCACCAAATATTTTATGATTTAAGAATAAAGTGTCGAAAATTTTAATATATTAAGATGTGTAACTTAGGTATCCGACGTGGGCTGATCAGCTCAAAATAGTGTTAACTTCAGCTGCACCGGAACTGTAGTACAATTCACAGTTCCAGTTTTTATAGAATAAAAGGGTAAAAAACGACTTTCTTCTTGATTTATATTGGTAAGTTGAAAAGACGGCAATAAGCCATATTGGTCCGATCTGAACAATATTGGAGATTGTAAGGATAACTGGGATATTAACCTATGCCAAATTTCGTGACAATATCTTGTCAAATATCGACAGTTCCGACAAACGAGCAGCTTTTATTGTGAGGAGAATTGTGAAGATTTCAAACCGATATCTCAAAAACTGAGGGGCATAGCTACATTGACTCAGCTGGTCATGCTGATGATTTAAATATTTACTTTATCTCTGATCTTTTTTTTGGCATGTTAGAAACATGGCGACAAACTTTATATACATAAATTAGTAAGCCTTAATTATCGTAAGTGAATGTTCTTTCTGCTACTTCGGACTGAGTAGGCAATTGAAAAGTAAAGTCCTCTCTCGACGAACAAAAGACCAACTCTATAAGTCACTCATAATTCCCGTCCTGCTATATGGTGCAGAGGCTTGGACGATGTCAACAACTGATGAGTCGACGAGTTTTCGAGAGAAAAGTTCTGCGAAAGATTTATGGTCCTTTGCGCGTTGGCCACGGCGAATATCGCATTCGATGGAACGATGAGCTGTACGAGATATTCGACGACATTGACATAGTTCAGCGAATTAAAAGAGAGCGGCTACGCTGGCTAGGTCATGTTGTCCGAATGGACGAAAACACTCCAGCTCTGAAAGTATTCGACGCTGTACCCGCCGGGGGAAGCAGAGGAAGAGGAAGACCTCCTCTCCGTTGGAAGGACCAAGTGGAGAAGGACCTGGCTACGCTTGGAATATCCAATTGGCGCCACGTAGCGAAAAGAAGAAACGACTGGCGCGCTGTTGTTAACTCGGCTATAATCGCGTAAGCGGTGTCTACGCCAATTAAGAAAAAGAAGAAGAATGTTCTTTCATTGGTGGGTAGGTTACTAAAAGCTTAACGTTTATCAAGCTTTGGTCATTGTGGTGGCCAGAACTTAATTCGGAATCAACGTTCGATTGTCTAGTAATTATTTAGCTTATTATTATACAAGTATATACTAATTGCTTATAAACATAATTAGTACATCCTTTCTTTTATTAAAATACATTTAGTAATTCGTTTAAAATTTACAAAAAATTTCCTCTTACATAATCTAATTGAAACATTAACCAATGATTTTATGCTCCTTACTTATAACCATAATCATCAAGTTTAACACTTCAGTTAAATTTTATGTTCTTTTTTAGTATTTTATTGTTTTTGTACATCTGCATATCATTATCTAATTAAATTCTGGATAGTTTGGAGCTTGCCTTAAATGGATATGTGTATACATATAATAAAAATGTGCAACAGTATACAAAAATGCTGGCTTATCAACATATGCAGCGTAAGTTATTTTAAATCCGAAATTTTTTGTTTTATTTGTGTGTGTATATACGTTGGCATATAAAAGAAAATGTGAAAAAATTGCCATTTTATTTTGATTTTCACATTGGCTCACTTCGTTGAAGCCAACATAGGATTAACTTTGCGCAGCATACAAAGAAATGTCTACTTGTACATATCAGCGACGCATTTCGGCTGATGCTCAAATTTGTCAATGTCCCGGGATCTCAGCTGACAGTACTCTACTCACGTGTGCTCGTCTACGTGATCGTGTGTGAATATGTTTGCTAAAAATATGTCGCTACGAAAGTGTTGCCATTCAAGTTAAATGTGAAAAGTTTGTCGATTTGTCGTTGACAAAGAAAGTTTGGCATTTTCGGCGTCAACATTTTGGGTTTAGTTTCCGCATTAATAAATCTGTCGACATATATTCACATATATATATGTCTATATAATATTCGTTCTAATGCTTCAACAGTTTTTGCTTACTTTCATTATTGCCATGCATTTATGATTCTTGGTCTGTTTTCTTCAAATATGTGCCCAACATATAAAATTATTTATTTTCCACATTTTTGTTGAGAAGATGGGGCAATAAAGTTAATTCTCAGGTTATTCTATAAACTACTGAAACACTATGACGTTAATGTTGCTAATTTTTTTGAGATTGAGAAGTAATTGTTGAGATAAATTATGGATTGTGTGATTGTACCACAAGTAGAGTTTATTTACAGCTGCCACATTTCACAATACTCCCATATTTATTTAAAAGTACTACTGGGGGTGGTAAATCTTTTTAATTTAAATTTCTTGCGTAAACACAATTTTCTAAATATTTCTTTTTTAGATTTGTATGATTGTCACATCACAATAATAATAGTATATGCTTGTTTTTCGGAAGTACAAAAAGTGTATTCGGCAAATTTTACGATGAGTAAAATTATTAACAAAGAAGTTCCATTACATTTTGTGAGTTGAATCAAATTTCTGGAGCCGAAACATTCAGAATATTGGAAAAGGCTTTCGGTGATTATTGTTTGTTCCGAAAAATTGTTTTTGATTGGTACAAATTATTTAAAGAGGGCTGAGAACGCGGTGATGACGAACCACGGACAGGACGGCTACTAAGATAAACTGATGATCAACACATCAATAAAATAAAGAAATTGGTGCTTGAGAACCAACATTTTGAAAGATCATTTAACGATGAAACTTATGACCCTGAAGCAAACGATCAAACGGTCGAATATCCTGGCAAAGGTGAGCCGAAACCGAAAAGCCCACGCCAAAAAAAGGCAAAAATGAAGGTTATATTGACAGTTTTCTTCAATTAGTGTGATGAAATGCACTCCGAATTCCTTCCGTCCGGCCAACATGTCAACAAGGAATACTATTCGTAAAAAGAGGGCGAAATTATAGGCCGAGAATTCTTCGTTTTTGCACCACGATAATGCAGCGCCGTATAATGTATTAATTCTTAGTGAGTTTTTCGCCAAACTTTCAGCCATTGACATGCCGCCACCACCGTATTCGCTTGATTTAACTTCTGTCTATTCCGCTTCGGGGAACCTGTTTTAAGTCAACTGAAGACATTAGATGTGAATGGCTACGCGCATTGAAGGCTATTTCGGAAATTGACTTGAATTAAAAACCGGTTTATTGGTTATTACTGTGAAAGCGACCTTATAGATTTGGAAGAAATTGACAAACAGCTGATAAACTCGAACTAATTGACATAAAAAGATCAAACTTCAAACAAATAAAAAAACAGGTTATTATAATTTAAGAAAAAAAAATTTCATTTCATTTTGCGCGCACAATTTGTAACAATAATGTGCCTTATATTATCTTACAAGGCGTCAGTCGTCTCAAGGTTTTCTCCACAAAACCACTTAAAAAATAGTTCAGCTGTGTCAAATCGCATAGTCTTGGAACCTATTCCACAGGCTCACGACGCGAGATAATATGCTCTCAAAAAGTTTTCTCTAATAAATTGATTGTTTCGATATAAACAAAAATTAAACTAAAAAAAGTAAACAAAAAGAGAAACTAAATGAAATAATTTGCGCTACATTTTAATTTCATTGAAAACTTAATTCCAAAGCCAACTCCGCTACACTCGGTATCCACAAATGAGAATGTCAGCGTGCTAAAAACCCATTGGAATAAGTAACAAAATGAACTCTGACGCACAAAAAGCAAAGCTTAAGAGCAACAAGACCAACAATATAAGTACAAATTATGAGGGTCGAAACCACAACAGTGTGTTGGTGTTCCGCTCAAAAGAATGCTCAGAGGCAAAGTGCCGACTGCTGTTCAACATTTTTATGTCTCCTAAGCGCACACTTATGAATGTTTAAGGGTGTCTACAAGTGACCACAAAAATGTATGTGCCTGCAATTGTCTCTAGTCACTGTACATAGCTTTCCAGTTGTAATAGAATCATTTACGATTGCACTGAAGTCAAAGGTTGGAACGAGTTTAAATGGCGGTTAAATAACTGTTGGTTAGCGTTAAGTGTCGAGTAAGCTTATGGTGGTTTTTTTGGGATGTGGTGCTTTAATTCGCGCTAAAGTACAACCTAATCATATCAGACTTCATGCTTATAAAGTAAACTAGCATACCCTAACATACGTTGCTCGAACATCCTGATAGTTTTGATGTACAATTATATAAGTTATCAAGTTCTGTAGTAGAAGAATGTTATATGTTAGGGTTTTTTTTATTTTTATTCATACTTAGTAGATTTAAGTTCTTTTTAACACCCGTCGTAATTTTTAGATAATATATAAAAAGGTGCGTGGAGTCCCTACGCGCGGAAGAAGTTACACTTCTTAGTGATATTCAGAAATGCATATCATTTTGTATGAAAGAAAACTAGAACATTTAAATTCATTATGCACATTTTATAAAGCAAAGTCTAAATGAAGGAATTTTGACTCGGAAAGTAGTTCTGTCTCTTCTTTGCGGAAGGGAAAATGCAGCGTAACCATCTCTCTTTTGTACTCTTCGAATTGGGTTGTCATATTATAATTTGTATAAGTTAACACCAAAGATGTTAGTAACCCCACAGCCAACTTCCGGCACGTGTCTTAAGAATAGTTAACATTCAAATTCCCGGAATTAATTGCAATATTGGTTGTGCCAATTTTTATGCAACGGAAATCAATAATATTGCATTATTGCAGAAATATTAACTTTCCAAAGAATAGCATGCGCAAAGCGCAAGCTGAAACAATATTGCTATTGCAGCAGTCTGCTCAGTACAATAAACTGGTGATGCAAATA